>NC_037677.1:51406865-51706865 GCF_003255815.1 Theropithecus gelada
TGAGACGGAGTCTGGCTCTGTCGCCCAGGCTGGAGTGCAGTGGCCGGATCTCAGCTCACTGCAAGCTCTGCCTCCCGGGTTTACGCCATTCTCCTGCCTCAGCCTCCCGAGTAGCTGGGACTACAGGCGCCACCACCTCGCCCGGCTAGTTTTTCGTATTTTTTAGTAGAGACGGGGTTTCACCGTGTTAGCCAGGATGGTCTCCATATCCTGACCTCGTGATCCGCCCGTCTCGGCCTCCCAAAGTGCTGGGATTACAGGCTTGAGCCACCGCGCCCGGCCTCTATCTTTTATTTTCTATTTCTGATTCTTTGCTATCTGGTTCTTCCTGACCCTGAAGGAACTGCCTTCTCAGGACTAACCAGTTCTTAGAGATAGAAAATAAATTGCCAGAGCACACGCTTTTCAAATACAAACCAACCAATCCAGAACCCAGACCCCCATTTACCTCCTTTTTTGGGATTCCATACTCAAGACCATTATCTTTTCAATGGCAATCATTTCACGATCAGTTGGCCTTACCACATCTCAAATTTTCTGTTAATATACTCTATGTTAGAACATGGGATATTGAAATAAGTGTTTCAAAACGATCAAGTGCCATGCTAAAAATGTATTAATATTTAATATTTTTGAAAATATACCTTCTTTCCAACACAAGAAAGATGTGCTTAGATCAATCTTTCAATGCAACTCACAGGACTAAGTCATAAAGATTTCACCACTAGCAGAATTAAAATGTAACATTAACATAATGTTACTATCTACATTTATTGGGTTCCTTGATGCATCTGACATTAAAAACTGTTCTAGAATTATACTTTGGCTATAAAGATGAATGAGGCACAATTACACAACTTCTGCAATCTAGCTGGTGAATGGACACAAAATAAATAGGAAATAGTGTGGTAGGTGTTAATGAACTATGAGCAAATTGCAATTAAAATATAATGGGGTAGGATAGAGGATAATTTGCCCATGCATGAAACTTGGGAAGTGACAAAGAAGGTCTCAGAGAAGACATTAGGAACAGTCATCTGAGTGGTTGTGCAGTAGAGATACAACCACACTTCTTTCTATTTGTGACAATGACTTAGTGCAATGTAAGAAACCTAGCTTATGCCACATGCTTATGTCCCAAGATCCAGATGCAAAAAAAAAAAAAAAAAAAAAAAAGACACAATCCTACACACTCTGTAAACACGAGTTGACTGTGGGATGAAATCCCCAGGAACTGCATAGAAATGCCTCTACTGCTGCCTGGGCTACAGTGTTGTGAAGGCTCCTATGCTGCTCAGCTTTCAAGGAGCTGAAAATCTGAGAAAATTTGCTGCTTCTGTATATAAGTTAGCTAAGATTCTTTTTCCATTTGAATCATGACTCACTTGAAGATTTCTGGAAGAACAATAAAGAGGGAGAGAATAAGGGAAAGAAGAGAAGAGAAGAAAAGCGAGTGAAGAACAGGTTAGAAAAGGAGAGTTAGAAAGGAAGGGAGACGATAAGACTGGATATGAAGGGGAAAGGAGGAGAAGGGAGAGGAGGAAGAAACCATCATTTAATGCCTGTCTCTCTTCATCCTGGATCACCCTATTTGCTGACGACCACAAGGTCTCTGACTAGTGACCTTTCTCCTCCTTAGAAATGTAACAGAGTTGCACTTCTCCCATTGAGAGGATGCGATTTGTTCAGTTTGTGTAAAAAGCCATGTAGGGCAGGGATCTCAGGGAGTGCCAGACGCTCCACTGTGAGCTTGCAGGACAGAAGTAGCCAGTGTTTCCTGAATCATCTGGTCCTGCTGAGTTGGATGCTGGCCACAGAGAGCCTCAGTCAGAGATGCAAAGACCCAACATGTTCTTTATGCCACCCACATACACTACTAGCTCAGGGTGGAGGCAAACCCAGCTCTCAAGTCTGCATACTCAAATTGGTACCTTACCAATGCCCAAATTAAGAGAACATTCAATTAAAGAGCCCAGTAACTTCTAGCATAACATTATGACATCAGGACAATCGTTGACATAACTTGTTGGAATTTATGGAAAGAATAAAAACAGGTGACATCTCAATCACCCTAAATTGAATTTACTCAATTTGCATTGTTGCTGTTAGAGACATTAATGAAGGTGAGGGGAATGTTGACTATGGTGTGTAGGGGTGAAGTCAGAATTGCAAAGTAAGAAGGCTGCCCTATGGAATCATCAATTACAAACAGCCACCATAGAGAGGAAAACAAAGTACTAGAAACAGAATGAAACCTGTTGGAAAGCAGGTGAAGGAAGGAATGGAGAGAAGGAGATGGAACTTGGAGTGCTGCTGCAGAAGATTTGGGGATGCTGCACAAGATCCCTGTGGTCCTTCCCATGGGCAGGTGGGAGCTAAGACTGTAAACTGTTCAAGACAAATATCCAGGGATGATCCTGTAGGCAGGATAACGTAGAAGAATTTTATCTTCATTTCACAAATGAAGAAACAAAGGCTCAAAGAGGTTAATTAAACAATGTATGAGGAAAAGGCCTGGGACTCAAGCACATACTGTAACTTCAGATTGCCATAAATGTTTGCTCTTTTCCTAATGTTTTCCCCACTCCTGAGGAAGCTGAAAGGGAGACCATTCATCCTCCCTCCTGCACTCAGAAAGCAGACTGCAGGGGACTCCCGTGCAAACCAAAACTGAGCAAAACTAGAAACATAAACACAGAAAGTATTTTATTAAAAAACAACAACAAAGCAAAACACAAAAGCCCTAACAATAACCTTGGCCCTCAGGGACCTCAAAATCCAGAAGAAGAGTCAATGTAGGTTTCAAAGTACCATGAAAGAAGTTTCAGGAGAGAAATGAAGACTAGAATGAGAAGTGAGGATGTAGGAATTTCCACTATTGACTATTTAATAATTCTGTGGCAGGTACCCTGAGGAACACATAATTACCTTCTTTGTGCTCTTTTCTGAGGTCTGAAGATCCCAAGACAACTTCCCAAGGTTATATAGTCAGAAGGTGAAAGGTAGAGGCAAGATTCCAACCCAAATTGTGTCTGACTCCAAAGTTCAAGCATGTCTCGCTTCATTACCTCCTTCATTAACATTTATTTAACCTTGAAGTCAGATGGAAAGTACCTCAAAAATAAATTTATTTTATCAATAAAGGATGGATGAATATGTAAATGAAAGTTGGTAAGGTTTCTATTCCTGCTGATGGAGTAAATGGGTGATATGAAGGAAATTGGATCGGGCATGGCTCCCAAATTTCTAGTATAGATAAAAATTGGATAGTATTGGTATTGCAGGAGGGAGCAGAACAAAGTAGTTAGTGGAGGGGATGTGCGGAGTGGGTGCTTGTCCTTCATGTTCTGGGCCTGTCTTAACCTGCGAGTCTTTCCTTTTGCCATCGCCTCCTACACTCTGCTCCAGGCTCCTGTCAGTGCATCCTCCTCCTGTCACTTCCAAGTGACAGTACCTTTTGTTCCTTCTACCTGGAAAGGCCTCCTTGCTTCTCTCAACCCATCCACCAAACTAGAAGCATGTCATTTAGACCCAAGATTTTCATGAAGAGGAAGTTTTCTGTCATTTCCTGCCACCCACCATGAGTCCCATAGGTGGGGTTCCCATTGTATGAGCTTCTAGGAAAGTCAGTGAAGGTAACCTCCATGGGATCAAGTATCACCTTGTGTTGCAATCACTCCACTCATTATTTATCTTCACTTTGATCTGCAAGAACATTGGAAGTTTTGCTGACTGTTTTGTTCCCATACCCTAAAAGGAAATATGGAAAAAACTATATAATGTAAATGCACACAGATTGAACTCTAAGTGGGCACATACAATAGAGACATCTAAGAAATTAAGACCATGTGTTCCTGAACATCCAGACAACATACACAATCAAGTGTCTTGGGGATACAGTTAAGGCATATTATCCACCCCATTGCTGGGTTTGTTCACATCTGAAAAGACTCAAAAGTTGTTAGACTGAGATCCCCTTGCAATTCTCAGTATCTCTGAGGTTTATCATTATCCCTGAAGTATCTCTGAAGATCGACACTCCTGTTTATAAATTCTATTAATTAAATATCCCTTCTTAAATTCCACTACTATGCTAACCATAGTACATATGTCATAGCATAACATAGTCTATGTTACAAATATTACCAGGATCACTGCAAAGAAATTGTCACACAAGGGGAAACTGAATAAAAAACTGGTGTGCAGGTTCTAACAACAGTGCCAAGGAGATCTAAAGGACACGCCGATCTCTCTTCTTTCTCTCAATGCCTCCTGCTACTCACACATGTTATTACCTTCAGAAAAAGTTCACAAGGTGACACTCCTGGATGAACCCAAGAATTATGAAGTATCTCTCAATGCCTCCTGCTACTCACGCATGTTATTACCTTCAGAAAAAGTTCACAAGGTGACACTCCTGGATGAACCCAAGAATTATGAAGTATCTAAAGCTACAGGAAAGCTCATGTACCCAAGGAAGAGATGGGCAGATGTTCTGGATGCTCGACTGCCACTACAAGTTTAGGCAGCCCAGCAGGGGGTCCATGAGAACTAAAAGCCCATCAAAATCCCTCTTTGTCTTGTATATTATAAAGATTCATTTCTTTTTCCTTTTTTTCTTATACTTTCTTTCTTTTTTTTTTTTTTTTTTTTGAGATGGAGTCTCGCTCTGTCTCCCAGGCTGGAGTGCAGTGGCACGATCTCAGCTCACTGCAGCCTCTGCCTTCCAGGTTCAAGCAATTCTCCTGCCTCAGCCACCCTAGGTGGGATTACAGGTGCCCACCACCACGCCCGGCTAAGGGTATTTTTAGTAGAGATGGGGTTTCATCATGTTGTCTAGGCTCGTATTGAACTCCTGACCTCAAGTGATCGTCTTGCCTTGGCCTCCCAAGGTGCTGGGATGACAGGCATGAGCCACTAAGCCCCACTTACATTTCTGTTGGAATCAAATGCTACACTGATCACTTACAACAAGTAGAAATCATCAGTCACCAAGGAAGACAAACTTGTTAAGAAAGAAAAATTGTTGGAAGACTTAGTAGCTCACAGTTGGAATAAAATTTAACCAGTAAACAAGCCTGCAGGCACTGTTTGCAGATCCTCCACTTGGAAAGATAAATCTTATACCTGGGGATTGTTTTAAAATTTGCTTTGTGAAAGGTAAAACGGTACTTGCATCCCTTAGGACATAGAAATGACAGCCTAGTTTTAGATAGCATGGCTCAAAACACAACTTCATTTTGGGAAAGAACAAGAGAGTTAAGACAGTTGAAAGCAGAAGATATTTCATGTTTCATACCCTTCTTCCACCCCCACCATTAGCATGTGAGCATCTTACAGGGTTGGCAGAAGAGGACATTATAATTCTGATTTTCAGCAAAATGTCTGTGCCTAAGCAGATACGCGTGCTTTGTGTGATGAGAGTGACACTCTCATCATTTCTAGGATAAAACAGTCCATTTTTGAATGCTAGAAATTTCTCCCAAATGCAAGCATTTGTTGATGATTCTGAGACATCAGTTCTCCTATAGATAGTTCATGTATCTATCTCCTATAGATAGTTCATGCCTCCACTTAACAGACCCTGAATGTCTTGACAACAGTGGAACTCCCATGCAATTTGGTGAAATCCAGCCTTCTCAGATTAGTGAGATATGCAGTATAGGCAACAAAGGAACACAGATGTACAAAATGGGTATGGGGTATGAGGGGGTGTGAGCACCGCATGGGTATACATGCACTGGGAAAGATCAGGCTCCACAGATTACAGTCCAGGGGACAAACACAGCTGCTTTTGTAAATAAAGTTTTATTGGAGTACAGCCACATCTATTTGTTTGTATTGTCTATGACTGCTTTTGTACTCTAATAGCAGAGTTGAGTAAAAGTCAACAAAGCCTAGATATTTACTCTTTGAAGAAGTTTAATGTTTACTTTTTTTTTTTAAAAAAAAAAACCTGCTGATCCCTAGAATAGACAAAAATAAATGGTGTTGGGAGAACTGGCCAGCCATATGCAGAAAAACTGAAACTGGACCCCTTCCTTACACCTTATACAAAAATTAACTCAAGATGGATTAAAGACTTAAACGTAAGACCTAAAACCATAAAAATCCTAGAAGAAAACCTAGGCAATACCATTCAGGACATAGGCATGGGCAAAGACTTCACGACTAAATCACCAAAAGCAATGACAGCAAAAGCCAAAATTGACAAATGGGATCTAATTAAACTAAAGAGCTTCTGCACAGCAAAATAAACTATCATCAGAGTGAACAGGTAACCTACAGAATGGGAGAAAATTTTTGCCATCGGTCCATCTGACAAAGGGCTAATATGCAGAATCTACAAAGAACTTAAACAAATTTACAAGAAAAAAACCAACCCTATCAAAAAGTAGGCAAAGGATATGAACAGACACTTCTCAAAAGAATACATGAATGCAACCAACAGACATATGAAAAAAAGCTCATCATCACTGGTCATTAGAGAAATGCAAATCAAAACTACAATGAGATACTATCTCATACCAGTTAGAATGGCGATCATTAAAAAGTCAGGAAACACCAGATGCTGGAGAGGATGTGGAGACACAGGAATGCTTTTACACCGTTGGTGGGAATGTAAATTAGTTTAACCATTGTAGATGACAGTGTGGTGATTCCTCAAGGATCTAGAATCAGAAATCCCATTTGACCCAGCAATCCCATTACTGGGTAGATACCCAAAGGATTATAAATCACTCTACTATAAAGACACATGCACACATATGTTTATTGCAGCACTGTTCACAATAGCAAAGACTTGGAACAAACCCAAATGCTCATCAATGATAGACTGGATAAAGAAAATGTGGCATATATACACCATGCAGCCATAAAAAAAGATGAGTTCATGTCCTTTGCAGGGACATGGATGAAGCTGGAAACCATCATTCCCAGCAAACTAACACAGGAACAGAAAACCAAACAGTGCATTTTCTCACTCACAAGTGGAGTTGAACAGTGAGAACACATGGACACAGGGAGGGGAACATCACACACTGGGGCATTAGGAGAAATAATGATGACGTCTTAATGGGTGCAGCAAACCACCATGGCATATGTATACCTATGTAACACACCTGAGCATTCTGCACATGTATCCCAGAACATAAAGTATAATAAAAAAATTCATAAATAAAAATTATTTTGTCATGGGATGTATAATAAAAATTTAAATAATGTCCCAAACTGATTTTTAAATATTGTTTTGAAAATTTCTAAAACAATCTGTTGAATTGTCGCAAGAATAATTTTAGTTCCTTTCCTGTGCTGAGTAAATAAAGAGCCTGCCAGGCTATAGAAGCCACCACCTTCAGCACCAACAAGGAGACAAGGCCTCTGCAGCATCTACGATTAGAGCTCTGTGCTGGGGATTCAACTTCTAAAGCCTTGCAGTTGGTATTGGGGGGTGTGGAGCAAGGACAGATGGGCAGTCCTGTGAGCTCTTCAGGTGGAAAAGCTCTGCTCAAGTAGTGATGGTACTGAGGAACTGAGCCAGGGAGAGTCCCTCCCAGAAAACTAAACAGGAGACCAGAAGGATAACAAAGGTCAGTTACAATTGGGGGAAAGATCCGAAGATAAAGAAAATAAAGACAAAGAGACAGAGTGCAGTTGAGTCATGTCCAATGGGTGCCCAATCCAAAGGTGGATCCATTGAGAATTATTCACAATTCAGGAGACGAGAACTGTTCTTATTCTACTAGAACCACACTTTAATATTGTCCCAGACTCTGTGAGAGAGGCCAGGTCTCAAAGTTAGAAGTCTTGTTAATTTTAATTAGTTATTTTTCTCCTATTGCATTAATCAATGTCCCTGAATTTTGTTTTGTTTTGTTTTGTTTGTTTGCTTTAATCAAATGAGCTTAACACAGAGAGAATGAAATGGGAAGAAATTTCTGTCAGGAATTGGCAGCATGACAAATTGTATTCAGGACAAGATGGCTCACCTAGAGAGATATAAAGGAAAATGGAATGACTTAAGGATGTGATAGATACTTCTTGGATGATCAAGCGACTATCGCTTTTTAGCCAGTTTTTATTTATTTGGTCACCAGAATATTCCCTAAGATAGTTGGAGCTTGTAGTCCTCAGCTATAAAGCTAGGTGGTGCAACTTTATCATAATATAGCACAGTTGTCCCTGGATATGCTTGGGGATTGATTCCAGGACTCCCTGTAGATACCAAACTCAAAGGGTTCTCAAGTCTCTTATACAACAAGGTATGATATTTGCCTATAGCCTACACACATCCTCCTATATACTTTCCATTATTCTTGTATTCCATTATTCCTTATAATCCCTAATACAATGCCTACACATCACTTGATTAGCGTGGATTTGATGTATTTGGCATATGGCAAATTCAAGTTTCGTTTTTTGGAACTTGGTGGAGTTTTCTTTTCCAAATATTTTCTATCCATAATTGGTTGAATCCATGGATGCAGAACCCATGGATATGGAGGATCAATTGTACTTTGGAGCCAGTACTATGCTTCACATGAAGGTGGATAAATGACTTTTAGCTAGACCTTTAAAACAATCTCTGCCTGAATGATCTGCCTGACTGCTCAAATCCCTGGCATGGCATCCTGCCATGCTTGCCTTGCCATCACTAGTTGCATTAGCCTGGGCAGGCTGCAAAAGGGGACACAGGGCAAGCCTCTCTCTGGGAAAGACTAAGGCAATAGGTCATCTTTCCAGTTTAAGCTGCTAGTTCTACACATGTGGAGTTGCAGACAGATGCATTCTCACTGCTCTGACCAAACAAAGAGTGAATTTTCATAATTACTCATAGGTTGTAAATAACTATACCTACCTTTCTCTGTCATCTATGTATAAACCCTAAGTAGATTGATTAAAAAATAACAACTTTTGGTTAAAGACTCTTCCAGTTTTTCTACTACTGGGAATTAGGAAGACAGGAGTAGCATTAAAGCATGCTTGTCCCTATTCTGTGTGGCCATGCCTCTGTGAAAAGGTCTCACAGACAACAACAATAGCAGTGACAACTACAACATGAACATTTATAGAGCACTTAAAATACAAAGCTCTTTATAGGTGCAGAGTAATTTAGTCCTTTCAATGGTGCTGGGACCATTATTAACCCCAATTGCACTTGAGAAGATTAGGGCACAGAGAAACTACATTGTAAATTCAATTTCAAGAAAAAGTAAATGGTCATAGGAAGTCTGGCTCCAGAAGCCGTGCTTTCAACCACCACATGTCAATGCACACATTGAAAAGAAACACTGTCTTCCTATACTTCTGTAACAGAAAATCAAACCAATAGTGTTGGAGAGGAGATATGGTAGAGTAAAAAACGCCATCCTCCTTGGAGTCAGAGTTTACAGACCAATTCTAATTTGTATTAAGTAAGCTAACTTGAGGAATCCTTTGTCTTCCCCCAGTCTCAGGACCCTCGTCTGTAAAATGGGGGTGCTTATGTCTTCTGTACAGGGTTTTCATGGCATAAAAAAATGATGGATGCAATGTTTTCAGCATTGTGTCTGGCGTAAGATAAGTAATCACTCCAAAAAGTCATGCTTTTCTTCCTGCTCTGGTGATCTGGGAAAGTATCAAGTCTCTTTTATCCCTATAATTATAGGAGACTTTTACTCTTATGTAACATGGAAAAAGCAATTACATGCATTGGCTGAACTGCTAAGCAGTCAAGAATCCTCTTTTGAAAAGCTGGGGTACCCATGATATCAGAGAACTGCTTGTACCCATGAAAATGCAGAAGATCATTCTCATGATGCCTACTCCTATCTACCAAGTTGTTGTGAGTTAAATTGAAGAAGCCTGAAATATGTAAAATCTTAATTATGCTACCAGGTAGCTTTGAATGCTAGTGGTCTAGAAGCAGGAAGGGATATCCTATGCTGTGTCAACCTACAATTTTTAAGAGCTTTTTTTTAAAAAAATGTGAGATTTGATTTTAGTACATAGAAGACTTCAAAAATCAGATATGGGCAAAACCAAACAGATAATATCATTGGAATGTGTCTGATTTGCTTCCCCTTCTGCGTTATGGTAGACCCACTGAATCTCGAACTCCTACTCCTTCCTCAGCACTACCGCACAAACTGCTGAGCCAATTCTGATCATGGTTTGGGAATGAATTATAACGGAGTTTGCAGAGAGGCACAAGGGAGTGGAGTATTTAGGGACAATTATGTGATTGATTCACTGAACATCAAGTCAGCATATTAATAGTTCAGTTCTGGTCTTGCGCTCTGCCTCTGAGATCTCAGCGACAAACTCCCAACGTTCGTTTTGGGTTCAGGTAACCCAGGTCCCTGCTTTGACATTTGTTTAGTGCTTTCTTCCTTCTAGTGGAAAGAAACTGGAATCTTGCCAACAATGTTCTCTCACCGTCTCTCTCTACCTTTATTTATTTATTTATTTATTTATTTATTTATTTATTTATTTATTTTTGTGACAGAGTCTCACTCTGTTGCCCAGTATGGAGTACACTGGCATGATCTCGGCTCACTGCCTCCTGGGTTCAAGCAATTCTCACGTCTTAGCCTCTTAAGTAGCTGGGATTACAGGTGCCTGCAACCACGCCCAGCTAATTTTTGTATTTTTTAGTAAAGACAGGGTTTCACCATGTTGGCCAGGCTGGTCTTGAACTCCTGACCTCAAGCGATCTGCTCACCTGACCTCTGCGCCCAGCCCTCTCTCTACCTTTAACAAGTGCACACACGCACCTGCACACACACAGACACACACACAGGTAGAAGGAGGAGGGGGGAAAGGAGAGAGACAGATCTTAATGTTCAACCATTTTTTGTCTCTTTAGACCTGTTTTAACCTACTTAAACAACAAGAAACAGCTTTCCTAATACTAATTGCCTGATGTTCTGAAGATACAAATATTTCTATTTCTTTCTTTCTCATTTCTAATACATTCATTTGTATATTTATCCCATTATTTATTCACGCATTAATAATTCATGTATTTACAATTATTGATTGAGCAACACTATGTTGTCAGGTATCAAGTCAGGCATTAGAGGTAACTATAACATGAACAGACATCGTTTTTGCTCTCACAGATTTTTCCAAGCTAGTAGAGGGTGGAGACAATGTACTTAGTGCAATGTGAGAACCTATAATAAGCACATAATCCAGCCTTTGGAGACAGGATTTGGAAGACAGGGAAAGATATTTGTAAGAGGTAATACATTGATGATCCTGAAAGGAGAGTAGAGATTAGGTGGAGGATGAAAGATGAACGCTTACTTGGTAAGTGGAGAGAGGAACAGTAGTAGGATGTTTCAGAGACAGCAAACAGCATCTACAAGGCCCACAGTGGGAAAGAAAGCATGTAATATTAAAGAAACGGAAAGTCATTCAGCATAGGAGTCATACAAAGGGCATGGCTGAGAGATTGCAGGAAGTGGCATGATCATCTCTGTATTTTAGAATGACTTTGTTCTGTGGAGAATGGATTGGAAAGGGATGACCTTCGGTCAATATTAGTAAGCTGTTACAGTAGCTTTATTGCTTATCACATTTCCCTGCCTAGTCAAATGGCATGGAATACTCTGAGAGATGTTTAGGAACAATTGAATCAACTGGATTTGGGGATTCCAAGTCAGATGAGAGAGAGGAGGATAACTTACAGAATTGCTATTTGGTCAATGGATGGATGGTGATGTCATTCATCAGGAATGGGGGGATGGCACAATATGGAAGGAGGATGATCATTTCAACTTGGCTATGTTGAGTTTGAGGTGCTAGTGAGACAACTGAATGTAAAAAAGAAGTAACTAGAGTGTGCCCTCTGGTTGGCACAATCACATTATGGTGATGTTTCAGGGTCTCCTGCTCCTCAATATCTGTTCAAAACACTAAATACTAAGTGGAACCACAGGTGTCTATGTTAGCATCCTCCAGACAACACATTCTGTTTGCAAAATTGAGTGTCCTCTATCATTGGCAGTGCATCTAAACCTCCAGCAGCTGTTTATCAAACTGAGGGTGGGTCCTAGCAGGACCATGATATATGGGACCTGTAACTCATTCACAGGTGAAACAAACCAGTTCACAATATTGATCTGATGCAAGAACCTGCTCCTGAAAGACAGACATAGACAAAGAAATAGCCTTATCCTAAGAGGCACCAAAAAAGTTGGAAGAATTGAAATATTGGATCAATTCAGATGGTTTTAATGGCTCCGCCATTTCAGTGCCACTCTATACTCTCAGGAGAAATAGCAAGTAAAACTTAAACAGTAAAACCTCCACGGGGCTGCCTGATGAGGAGTAAAATACTTCAGAAGGACAGTTTCAAAATTGAAATTGTAGTTCTGTTCAGTGCATAGGGCTTGGTTAAATAATATGTACATATATATTATACTATACATTCTCTTCCGGTTCTCTTCCACCCCCCCAGTCTCTATATATAGAGAGAGGTGGAAGGCGGTGGGGGCGGGGAAGACAACATATAAAAGCTTATCTTTTAATGAAAAAATAAATTAATGAGTTCATACATGATAACAACGATAACAATGATTTATATTTGTACTGAAATCCGTATAGTTTACAAAATACTTTAATGTCCATGAAACTATTTAAATCTTTAAATAAGAATCTCAAAAAGAGTTGCTACTTTCCAGATCATTTGATCATTCCTTAAGAGGAATTCCACACAAACCTACATCATCAGCATTCAAAATATCCTTTTGCCTCAACAAAACCACATTTTCTAAAGCTGAAATAATTATGTTGGGACTCAAAGAAGATGAAAAGTGAGTATCTTCACACCCGACTTGGCTGAGTACTGGTTGCTGAATTTTCTCACATATTTATTTATTATAAAATTCAGGAAACAGAAGCAGCACAGAATTATTCTCAAAACAAGTAAACTGATAAAATAAAGAATGGTTTACATATTTTCTCTTTATCCTATTTGTATTGTTTACATACTTTATTTTAGGATATATTTAGGCTCATAGAATTATTGTGAAGATAGTAGAGAAATTTCACTTACATTCCATACAGTACATTTATCACAATGAATGGATCAACACCGAAGCAATATTGACTAAAGTCTATACTTCATTCAGCTTTCCTCAGTTTTTAAACAATGCTGCTTTTCTATTCAAATCCCTCATCTGGAATGCCACATCACTTTTAATAGTTTCCTCAGGCTCTCCTTGGTTATGACGGTTTGTCAGACATTTGTTGTTTTTAATGACCTTGACACTTTTGAGAATTACTGGTTGGGTATTTTGTAGAATGTTCCTCAATCAGGACTTGGCTGATGATTTTCTCATGACTAGACTAGGGTAATTTATTTCTGGGAGAAAACGAGAGTGATAAAGTGTCATTATAATAGCATATCAATATGACTTATCACTATCGATATTAACCTTGATCACCTTACTTGAGCTGTGCATGTCAGGTTTCTCAACTGTAATGTTACTTTTTTTTTCTGTTTCCATACAGTGCTCTCTGGAAGAAAAGTCACCATATGTAGCCTACAATTAAGGAGTAAGAAGTTATGTTTCATCTCAATTATTTATGTAGATGGAGCAGCAAAATAAATTATTTGAAATTTTTCTGCATGAGAGATTTGTCTGTTCTTCCTGTTCATTTACTTATTGAATCATTTTTATACCAACATACACACATGGATTTCCATTTAATACATTGGGTTGTAGTCCAATCTAACTTTATTTTGTTGCTCAAATTGTTCCGGGTTTGAAAATTGGAACTGTTTCAGTTGGCTTCTAGAATATTTTGACATGCCCATAATATTGCCATTTTTTAAAGAACTTTTTATTTTTCCTGGCACTACAAGCTGCTCCAGTTCATCTTGTATATTCCCTCCTCTAGTTCTAGAATAAGCCATTTATTTTTTCAAGGGACCTTGGCTCCAGTAAAAATTGGAGAATAGTTTTAGAAACCAAGATCTGAGTTACAGGTATGCTCATGGCTACTGGGGTGTCATTGCTTCTAGGCTCTCTCAACTGACAGGGCAAAGATCTGCATGTGATATGCTATTCCATGTATGTATGTATATCTATAAATATTTCCATATGTAAACATTGATATATATGTCAACCTAAATAAGTTCATGCTGTTGTATCCAACTCTAATCCATTAATTACCACATGGATCATTCTAGTCTTCTCCCCTTACTCATCTCTAAACTCTCACTTCAACAAATCTGGCTTCCACAAACTACCATCAGTTTCTTAAAACATTCGATTATACTATACATGACATGATTTCAGAAATGTTAACCCATATCTCCATGGAAAATAAGTACTTTATCAACTAGAGTACAGTACTTATGTACAGTTTCTTCCGTCTCTAGTTTTACAGAATTCATTTTCACAAACTCAGGTGTCTAGTGAGGCCAAGAAAAGTCCCTGAGTTTTTAGTCTGTCCAACTTTTACATGTCATAAGTATGGGAATGACAACTTCTGATCTTCTTACATGTTGAATCAGAAACTGGAAATTTTTCTATTTTCATTTTCAAATATCTTTTACTTTTTCTGTTATAACCCATCTTTGGCTCTAGTTCCTATCTGTGAATTTTTTTTTTTCATTCTCACTATCACAAGACAGCAATTTGAGAAATTTTTGTTTTCATTTGGTCAACTCCAAAATTCTTCAGAAGTCATGTTCTTTTCAAGCTGAGCAAATTTTCACACGATTCTCAAGTGGTGAAAGGGCAGTCACATGAATGGCATGGATATTGATACAAATTATGATATTCCTCACTGTGTGTTAAAGTTGCAGAGATTTTACTAAAGTCTTTCCGAACTACATTTGGGTTAGCCATGAAATGCATTGATGACTTTCCTTTCCTACATGGGTACTTAATAAGGATTTCATAATAGCTTGTGGTTCCAGACACTGGTTTTTCCTAAGGATCATCTGAAAAAATATTTCAAGGTTGGGAAAGGCAAAATATTTTAAAGTTGCTGAAAGTCTTAAAAGGTTTATTCTTGCATAGTGGGAGATCAGTCTTTGTGCCTGGGATGCGTAGACTTTATCAACACTCCCATGTGTTCAGAGTACCTTTTATTCCCTATACACTCAATTGCTGCTTGCTTATTTCACTCTAGTATCATTTAATTTTAATGTTCAGAAAACCATTAATAGGCAGTTAGCAGGCCAGACTAGAAGTAGGCTTAAGGAGAAACTGCTTTGCTCTCTTGGAGCGTATCTCAGTCAATTGCCAGTCTAGATGTATACTGCAGAAGGGTGCACGCATATGTACAATGCTAAGTGTATATAACCTAGGTCAGAAAGACAGTGGTAGGTTCTCATCTCAAATATGTAACTTTCTCATTCTAAAGTTGATTCTGCTTCAAGAAAATAGAGATGACTTTTCCATTTATTACTTGTAATAGGAACACACACACACACACACACACACACACACACACACACACCCCTATTCGGTTTACCTACCAGATAAAAGGCTTACTGGGGCCCAGTGATTGGTTGAACGACATTGGGCCTACCTTAAAGCAGTGATTTCAGAAACCTAGAACAGCTGGGATTACTAGACAAATTATAGGACACCCAGCTAATTTGAATTCCAACTAAACAATGAATACATTTTAGCATAAGCATTCTAAATGTGGTTGCTTTTAATTTAAAACAATTCCACCTGAAGGACTGGGATTTTTTTCCTCCAATAATTCAGATTTTCTTGCCACATTGAGACATCAAATTACTGTAATCATGGAAAGGAATCCCAGGAGTTGAAAATAAATAACTGATGGATATCAGGACTTTTCCTTAGGGCCAAGAAAGCAGGAGGGAAGGCTTCAGGCACAGTGAAACTGGGCATCTTCAATGGTTAGCTGAACCCTCTCTAAGACCAGGTTATAATGGTCACATCCATTAATCAACTTGCCAAGTGAATTGGCAGAATGTACTCATACTGCCAGTGCCAAGCAACTCCACAGTATCTTGAATACTGGTAAAAGAGAAGATAACTTACTTTCCCCAGCAACTCTCATGTGTCAGGTACTTGTCATCAATGGTATTTGTTTGATATTTTATTTAACCTTCAAAATAACCTTGTGGTTTGTGAATTTGTTGCACATTTTACCAGAAAACAAGGCTGAGAAAGATGAAAGTACCTGCTGACAGTCTTCTACTGAGGATGGTATTGAATGGGGACTCAAACTCAGGGCTGTCTGAATGCAGTGTTTTCTCTCTCCACACAGATCTCACTGCCTCTGTGAATGTTTGCCATGTATAAAGTATGGAAATGAAAAGTTAAATATTTATGAACCCTGCTCTTGAGTGTGTAATCTTGCCAAGTTAAATAGCTCAGCCATTTATTTTTAAATCTGCCACTGGTGATTAGAGCATATTTCAGGGGGAAAATGTCAACTTTCAGTTTCTTGCTTTGCTAGAACGTTTCAAGAAAAATCCCAGGAAAAAATATACATATATGTAAGGGTGTGTGTGTATGTGTGTGTATATATACACACACAATCCCGCATACACACAGGTGTGTGTGTGTGTGTGTGTGTATAAAAATACAATTTTAATCCAATATAAAGGGGCTAAGCCAATCCCATGTCAAGGCCCAGTTAACAGTCTAGTCTACAGTCATAAGCAGGAGTTGTTCCTGTTAAATTCAGTCCAAGACAACACCATTTTATGAATTTTACTTTGAGTTTTGCAACCAAGCTCCTAGCTCCAAGACTTCTAGGCAGCAAGAGACTTCATTATTAGCATTATTTAGGAACTTAATCTAGGATATTCAAGATGTTATAAAATACACAAGAAATATGGCCCAGTCGTGATTCCAAGCACCAAAAAAGAAAATGAAGTTACTGAACTATCAGAGGAGTTAGGGATAGGGAAATGGGAAAGGGCCAGGTACCAGAAAAATAAAATGATTATGGCTAGAGGGCCCAGTTATACAGCTGTGCCACCTGTTACAGGTTAACTAGGAAATCAGCCATCCATCTCTAATGCACACCAGGCTCTGCACAAGGGCAGGAAAGCACCATCCTTAAGTGAAAGCCTGACTTGTATGGCATTTCAACTTGGACTCTCACTTTTATTTCATCCCTGTGACTTCGTCGTGAAGGCTTTTTCATAGCCACTGGTGCTGGCTTTGGTCAAGATGTCACACTCCGGAGATTTACAAAAACCATAACCTGAGCTAGGGAATGATAGTTCTGTGAGCTTGTTCAGGCACTCTGGCATGATATGATGGAATTGGAAACTGCACGGTAATTATTTCAGTTCTCCTCCAGCGGGCCAATATTAGGCCTCTGTTTCATTTTCTCCCCCCTTATCAAATTCCTTACTGACAAAGTCTTTTAAAGCTCAATTAATTCAGCAGTATGATTACATTCCCTGAGGAGCGTATAAGCACCACCACTGTGTAGAAATGGAGACGTTCTCAATATGTGCTACAGTCACAGTCAGAATGCAATCCTATACAGGAGAAATTCTGACTGATTCAAGGGGAAAAATTTAAAATAGTGTTGGATATTGTTATGATTTAGAGGGCATTTAAAAAAATGTTAGCCAGGCAAAGTGGCTCATGCCTGTAATCCCAGCACTTTGGGAGGCTGAGGCAGGCGGATCACTTGAGGTCAGGAGTTCAAGACCAGCCTGGCCAACATGGTGAAACCCCATCTCTACTAAAAATACAAAAATTAGCCGGGCGTGGTGGCACGCACCTGTAGACCCAGCTACTGGGAAGGCTGAGGTAGGAGAATCGCTTGAACCTGGGAGGCGGAGGTTGCAGTGAGCTGAGATCGCACCACTGCACTCCAGCCTGGGAGACCAAGCAAGACTGTGTCTCTAAAAAAAAAAAAAAAAAAACCAAAAGAACCCAAAAAATAAAAATGTAAATGCTGGGATCTTTATACTGTACAATTGGATTTAATATGCATCTATTTACTCACGTCTCTGAATAGAGGAGAATCTCACACAAAGGTGACTAACGTTATATAAGGTATACTGGAACTTTGCTACCGTGCTATACAGAAATTTTTATTTTTGTTCCCCCACCTTCTTCATTTTTTGAGACAGGGTCTTGCTCTGTCACCTGGGCTGAAGTACAGTCATGGAATTATGGTTCACTACAACCTTGACCTCCCCGGGTCAAGCATTCCTCCCACCTCAGCCTTTTCAGTAGCTGGTACCATAGGCATGTGACATCATGACAAGCTATTTTATTTTATTTTATTTTTGTAGAGATGGGGCCTTGCTGTGTTGTCCAGGCTGGTCTTGAACTTCTGGGCTCAAGCAATCCTCCTAACCTGGCCTCCCAAAGTGCTGAAATCACAGGTGTAAATTAGTGTGCTTAGAGACATTGCCCCATTCCTAAAGAAGTAAAACAATGACAAGAACAACAAATAAGTCATAACAGATCTATTCAGATATTAAGAGTGTTCTTTTATCCAATGTAAAGCCTTGTACAAATAGAACATGATACATTTTTTGGATTTCTTTTGCCTTCCTCAATTCTCTGAGCAAATAAAAGGCTACTGAGATCTAGCACTAGAAACAGCCTTATTCAGGAGATCTGCAATAGTACAGTATTTTGTTTACTATAAATGTCTTTAATTCAGAAAAATAAATGTTGAATTTATAAGATCATAGAAATTGAAATATGAGAGAAACTGAAAATGCATTTGTATATTCCCCAATGTTTATAATAAAAATTATCATCTGATTTTTTTTAGATTTAGTGAGTATCATTTAGGTTGTGGAACCAACCTAAAATGGACTTCATGCATTAACAGTTTTAAAATATTCAGACTTTCGTATAGCACATTTACATATGGGTCTATCAGATTAGCCAAAATCTCACTAGGAACATTTTGTGTCTAATTTTTTTTTTACTTTGAAGTGCAAAAGAATGCACTCAATTGTATTGCTGCCACAGCAAATAGAAAAATTACACAATATTTAAATTCTTAAGGGAATATGCTAATGTAACATCACTGTGTGCTAGGAATATTGTTTATTTTTAAAAGATACACATTTTGTTTTTTAAAAATTTACTGTATTTCAAATCTGAAATTCTCTGACTGACATTTGCTTAATTATTGTCAAAGAGCTTGTTCCTGATTTCTGCAAAGTCATATTTGATTATCAAAAGCAGGTCATAGACCTCCTAGTTTCTTTTTTGGCATGTAAAGAGCTCGGAAGTTATTGCTCTTATCCTCCCAGCAACAACAAAGTGAAACAAAATGAACAAGTCTTCTTAGCACCTTTGGAGAATAGAAGTCACAGGGCAAACTGCTACCTTAAAAACTGGAGAGAAAGATAAATACAGAGTCACAGATTATAGGGAGCAGAAGCCATTGTTGGAGTCAGAAACCAGTTAAAACACTTCAGCATCACTTGACTAACAGTTGGACACTGGGTGTGGACAAGCATGAAATATAAAAACTTCTGCAGGACCAGCCTTAGAAAGATCCTTCATGAGTTTTCCTTCCAGAAACCTCTACAGGTTCTCATGGTGAAGATGAGGAAAATCCCCTAATGTATCTGTCAGGGGAAAAGAAAAAGTTATCATTTAAAATATACTCAGAATGTTCTGTTCTCCTTAACAAAGGCCTTTCCCCAGAGAAAACTATTGTACCAGAACCTAACCACTATGAGAAACACCCAATTACAACTTCCTCTAACACTCAACATAGAAGGGAAATATCTAATTTGAAACTTCTCTAGCTTCCCTGTCTCATGTAAGGGGAGGGATGTGGAAAAAAATAAAACAGCTAAAAATCAGTTGGGAAGGACCCAGTTCTGGGGCTCAAGCTCACTAGAGGATTGAGGTCTGATCATAAAGTTATAAAACACTTTCTTTCCTGAACACCTTACCACTCATAAACAGGGATCCTACACTATAACAGGAGAATACAAATAAAAGAACCACATGTTTCAGAATTTATTTAGAAGGAAGTCTCTAGGGAAGCCCAAGGACAACAGGGAAGACAAAAACAAGGGCATCAGAAGGAAATTTTAGCCTCTGACACCTGTAACTACAGTTAACATTAAACAAAAAATGACTGCCAGCTAGAGAAAAAAACTCATTAAAAAATTCACACTAAAGGCTTACTTATGTCAATCCCTTTTAGCTAATATGTCATGACTAGCTTTTCACAAGAAAACTACAAGGTATGCTAAAAAGGAAAAAAAAAAAGTTAAATCTGAAGAGACAAAGGAAGAATCAGAACCAAACTCAGATACGGCAGAGATTTTTAAATTATCAGAAAATGAATTGAACAGATTGTTAGGCCAAAGGATCTAATGAAAAGGTACACAATATGCAATAACAGATGGGTAATGTAGGCAGAGAGATAAAAATTCTAAGAAAGAATCCAAAGGAAGTACTAGAAAAAAAACTGAAATGAAAGTAAAAAATGCCTTTGATGATCATCAGTGGATTTAACATTCCCAAGGAAGGACTCAGTATGCTTAAAGATATATCAAGAGAAACCTTAAAAACTGAAAAGCAAAGAGAAAAATAAGGAAAACACAGTGGAACAGAACATTGAAGAACTAAGAGACAATTTAGAAAAGATGTAACACATTATATGAAGAGGAGAAGGAAAATCAAGAGAAAACAATATAGAAAACGTTTTGAAGTGATAATAGCTGAGAACTTTCCAAAATTAATGATGAACGCAAAACCACAGATACAAGAAGCTGGAGAATACCAACCATGGAAAATGCTCTACATTATGCATGTCATATTGAATCTGCACAAAATCAAAACAAAATCCTGAAAAGAGACTGGGAGTGTGCAATGGCGGGAAGGGAAAATACCTCACTTATAGAGATTCAAATATAAGTATTACAGACTTCCACACAGAAACCATGAAAACAAGAGAAGGTAGTAAATATTTCAAATGTTAATGAAAAAACAAAACCCACCACCACCAATTTAGAATTCTGTAGCCAGTGAAATTTATTCTACAAAAGTGAAGGAGAAATTCCTTCTCAGACAAACAAACATCAAGGAAATTTGTCACCAGTACATGTACCTTGAAAAAAATGTTAAGGCTTCTTCAGAAACAAGGAAAATTATATGTCAGAAACTCAGACCTACTTAGGAAAAGGGAGAGAGATACAGAAAAAAAATAAATAAAAGTAAAATAAAATGTTTATTTTTCTTATTTTTATTTGAGCTAAAAGAAAACTGTTCAAAACTAAGAGCAACAGTGTATTGGGTGGTTATAGTTTATGAATGAAGTGAATGACAGCAATGTTATAAGGGATGGAAATAAGTAATGGGAAGTACTTTTTTTTTTTTTTTTTTTTTTGATACCGAGTCTTGCTTTGTCACCCAGGCTGGAGTGCAGTGGCGCTATCTCGGCTCACTGCAAGCTCCGCCTCCCGGGTTCACGCCATTCTCCTGCCTCAGTCTCCTGAGTAGCTGGGACTACAGGCGCCCGCCACCACGCCCGGCTAATTTTTTGTATTTTTAGTAAAGACGGGGTTTCACCGTGTTAGCCAGGATGGTCTCGATCTCCTGACCTAGTGATCCACCTGCCTAGGCCTCCCAGAGTGCTGGTATTACAGGTGTGAGCCACCGCGCCCAGCCGGAAGTACTTTTTATAAGTTATCTATACTAGTCAAGAGTAGTATTATTTGAGAGTAGGCATAGATTAGTTGTAAATGTAGAGTGCACTCTAGGGAATCATTAATAAAATATATCTAGGAAACATAATTGATATGCTAACAGAGAAGATAAAATACTGTGCTATAAAATACTTAATTAGATCCAAAAATGAAAAAAAAATGGAAGGCAAAGAAAAACAAACCAAAACCCAGGTCGTCAATGAATAAAAAACGTTTACAAATATAATAGGTATTAATTCAGAAATATCAAAAATCACTATAAATATAGTTTAAACCAATTAAAAACAATTATCAAAGTATATTTTAAAAAATAAGATGAAAGTATATATTGTCTTTAGGAAACTCACTTTACATATAATGGCATGAGTGTCATCAATGGTAGAGTAAGATACACCATACTGACACTTATCCAAAGTAATATGGTGTGACTATATTAATTTCTGGTAAACAAGACGTCAGTGCAAAAAAAAATGTCAGGGATAAAAAGGAAGCATTATATAACGATAAAGGAGCCAACTTTCCAGAAAACATAACAATTTTTAAAATGTATGTGCCTATAAACACAGCAAGAAAATATGTAAGGCAAAAACTAGTAAAACTACAAGGGGAAATAGATTAATTCACTATTTTAGTTAGACTTGAACCCTTCTACCCAGCAAGCAGGCTATCAGTAAGGATATAGTTGACTGAATAGCACTATCAACCAACTGGATCTAATTGACATTTATAGAAGACTTAATCTAACCATAGCATAATATACATTCTTCTGAATTTCACATAAAATATTCACCAAATTCTGGGTCACACAACATATCTTAACACATGAAAATTATATAAGTTATACAAAGTAGTCTCTCAGATCATTATGGGATTAAAATATAAATAAGAAACACATGAATCAAAGGAGATGAGGCCAAAGAAATTTGAAATAAAAATGACTCAAAAGAAAATGAAAATATAACTCATCAAAATTTGTGCAATGCAACAAAAGGAGTACTAAGAGGGAAATTTATAGCATTTAATGCATATGTTAGAAAAGAAGAAAGATCTAAATATTAATAATCTAAGTTTCTATCTTAAAAAACAAGAAAAGGAAGATCAATATCTACAGTAATCAGAAGAAAAATAATAATAACTAGAGCAATATCAATGAAATTGAAAACAGGAAATCAGTAAAGAAAATTAATGAAAAGAAAAGCTACTTCTTTGCAAAGATAAGTAGAATTGGTAAACCTCTAAAAGTCAGTTTAAGAAAAAAAATGAAAGAAGACGGAGGGGCGGAGCAAGATGGCCGAATAGGAACAGCTCCAGTCTCCAACTCCCAGCGCCAGCGACACAGAAGACCAGTGATTTCTGCATTTTCAACTGAGGTACTGGGTTCATCTCACTGGGGAGTGCCGGATGATCGGTGCTGGTCAGCTGCTGCAGCCCGACCAGCGAGAGCTGAAGCAGGGCGAGGCATCGCCTCACCTGGGAAGCGCAAGGGGGAAGGGAATCCCTTTTCCTAGCCAGGGGAACTGAGACACACAACACCTGGAAAATCGGGTAACTCCCACCCCAATATTGCGCTTTAAGCAAACAGGCACACCAGGAGATCATATCCCACACCTGGCCGGGAGGGTCCCACGCCCACGGAGCCTCCCTCATTGCTAGCACAGCAGTCTGTGATCTACCGGCAAGGCAGCAGCGAGGCTGGGGGTGGGGCGCCCGCCATTGCTGAGGCTTAAGTAGGTAAACAAAGCTGCTGGGAAGCTCCGACTGGGTGGAGCTCACAGCAGCTCAAGGAAACCTGCCGGTCTCTGTAGACTCCACCTCTGGGGACAGCGCACAGCTACACAACAACAACAACAACAACAACAACAAAAAAGCAGCAGAAACCTCTGCAGACGCAGACGACTCTGTCTGACAGCTTTGAAGAGAGCAGTGGATCTCCCAACGCGGAGGTTGAGATCTGAGAAGGGACAGACTGCCTGCTCAAGTGGGTCCCTGACCCCTGAGTAGCCTAACTGGGAGACATCCCCCACTAGGGGCAGTCTGACACCCCACACCTCACAGGGTGGAGTACACCCCTGAGAGGAAGCTTCCAAAGCAAGAATCAGACAGGTACACTCGCTGTTCAGAAATATTCTATCTTCTGCAGCCTCTGCTGCTGATACCCAGGCAAACAGGGTCTGGAGTGGACCTCAAGCAATCTCCAACAGACCTACAGCTGAGGGTCCTGACTGTTAGAAGGAAAACTATCAAACAGGAAGGACACCTACACCAAAACCCCATCAGTACATCACCATCATCAAAGACCAGAGGCAGATAAAACCACAAAGATGGGGAAAAAGCCGGGCAGAAAAGCTGGAAATTCAAAAAATAAGAGCACATCTCCCCCGGCAAAGGAGCGCAGCTCATCGCCAGCAATGGATCAAAGCTGGATGGAGAATGACTTTGACGAGATGAGAGAAGAAGGCTTCAGTCCATCAAATTTCTCAGAGCTAAAGGAGGAATTACGTACCCAGCGCAAAGAAACTAAAAATCTTGAAAAAAAAGTGGAAGAATTGACGGCTAGAGTAATTAATGCAGAGAAGGTCATAAACGAAATGAAAGAGATGAAAACCATGACACGAGAAATACGTGACAAATGCACAAGCTTCAGTAACCAACTCGATCAACTGGAAGAAAGAGTATCAGCGATTGAGGATCAAATGAATGAAATGAAGCGAGAAGAGAAACCAAAAGAAAAAAGAAGAAAAAGAAATGAACAAAGCCTACAAGAAGTATGGGATTATGTAAAAAGACCAAATCTACGTCTGATTGGGGTGCCTGAAAGTGAGGGAGAAAATGGAACCAAGTTGGAAAACACTCTTCAGGATATCATCCAGGAGAACTTCCCCAACCTAGTAGGGCAGGCCAACATTCAAATCCAGGAAATACAGAGAACGCCACAAAGATACTCCTCGAGAAGAGCAACTCCAAGACACATAATTGCCAGATTCACCAAAGTTGAAATGAAGGAAAAAATCTTAAGGGCAGCCAGAGAGAAAGGTCGGGTTACCCACAAAGGGAAGCCCATCAGACTCACAGCAGATCTCTCGGCAGAAACTCTACAAGCCAGAAGAGAGTGGGGGCCAATATTCAACATTCTTAAAGAAAAGAATTTTCAACCCAGAATTTCATATCCAGCCAAACTAAGTTTCATAAGTGAAGGAGAAATAAAATCCTTTACAGATAAGCAAATGCTTAGAGATTTTGTCACCACTAGGCCTGCCTTACAAGAGACCCTGAAGGAAGCACTCAACATGGAAAGGAACAACCGGTACCAGCCATTGCAAAAACATGCCAAAATGTAAAGACCATTGAGGCTAGGAAGAAACTGCATCAACTAATGAGCAAAATAACCAGTTAATATCATAATGGCAGGATCAAGTTCACACATAACAATCTTAACCTTAAATGTAAATGGACTAAATGCTCCAATGAAAAGACACAGACTGGCAAACTGGATAAAGAGTCAAGACCCATCAGTCTGCTGTATTCAGGAGACCCATCTCACACGCAGAGACATACATAGGCTCAAAATAAAGGGATGGAGGAAGATTTACCAAGCAAATAGAGAACAAAAAAAAGCAGGGGTTGCAATACTAGTCTCTGATAAAACAGACTTTAAACCATCAAAGATCAAAAGAGACAAAGAAGGCCATTACATAATGGTAAAGGGATCAATTCAACAGGAAGAGATAACTATCCTAAATATATATGCACCCAATACAGGAGCACCCAGATTCATAAAGCAAGTCCTTAGAGACATACAAAGAGACTTAGACTCCCATACAATAATAATGGGAGACTTCAACACTCCACTGTCAACATTAGACAGATAAACAAGACAGAAAGTTAACAAGGATATCCAGGAATTGAACTCATCTCTGCAGCAAGCAGACCTAATAGACATCTATAGAACCCTCCACCCCAAATCAACAGAATATACATTCTTCTCAGCACCACATCATACTTACTCCAAAATTGACCATATAATTGGAAGTAAAGCACTCCTCAGCAAATGTACAAGAACAGAAATTATAACAAACTGTCTCTCAGACCACAGTGCAATCAAACTAGAACTCAGGACTAAGAAAGTCAATCAAAACCGCTCAACTACATGGAAACTGAACAACCTGCTCCTGAATGACTACTGGGTACATAATGAAATGAAGGCAGAAATAAAGATGTTCTTTGAAACCAATGAGAACAAAGATACAATATACCAGAATCTCTGGGACACATTTAAAGCAGTGTGTAGAGGGAAATTTATAGCACTAAATGCCCACAAGAGAAAGCAGGAAAGATCAAAAATTGACACTCTAACATCGCAATTAAAAGAACTAGAGAAGCAAGAGCAAACACATTCGAAAGCTAGCAGAAGGCTAGAAATAACTAAGATCAGAGCAGAACTGAAGGAGATAGAGACACAAAAAACCCTCCAAAAAAATCAATGAATCCAGGAGTTGGTTTTTTGAAAAGATCAACAAAATTGACAGACCACTAGCAAGACTAATAAAGAAGAAAAGAGAGAAGAATCAAATCGACACAATTAAAAATGATAAAGGGGATATCACCACCGACCCCACAGAAATACAAACTACCATCAGAGAATACTATAAACACCTCTACGCAAATAAACTGGAAAACCTAGAAGAAATGGATAATTTCCTGGACACTTACACTCTTCCAAGACTAAACCAGGAAGAAGTTGAATCCCTGAATAGACCAATAGTAGGCTCTGAAATTGAGGCAATAATTAATAGCCTACCAACCAAAAAAAGTCCAGGACCAGATGGATTCACAGCTGAATTCTACCAGAGGTATAAGGAGGAGTTGGTACCATTCCTTCTGAAACTATTCCAATCAATAGAAAAAGAGGGAATCCTTCCTAACTCATTTTATGAGGCCAACATCATCCTGATACCAAAGCCTGGCAGAGACACAACAAAAAAAGAGAATTTTAGACCAATATCCCTGATGAACATCGATGCAAAAATCCTCAATAAAATACTGGCAAACCGGATTCAGCAACACATCAAAAAGCTTATCCACCATGATCAAGTGGGCTTCATCCCTGGGATGCAAGGCTGGTTCAACATTCGCAAATCAATAAACATAATCCAGCATATAAACAGAACCAAAGACAAGAACCACATGATTATTTCAATAGATGCAGAAAAGGCTTTTGACAAAATTCAACAGCCCTTCATGCTAAAAACGCTCAATAAATTCGGTATTGATGGAACGTACCTCAAAATAATAAGAGCTATTTATGACAAACCCACAGCCAATATCATACTGAATGGGCAAAAACTGGAAAAATTCCCTTTGAAAACTGGCACAAGACAGGGATGCCCTCTCTCACCACTCCTATTCAACATAGTGTTGGAAGTTCTGGCTAGGGCAATTAGGCAAGAGAAAGAAATCAGGGGTATTCAGTTAGGAAAAGAAGAAGTCAAATTGTCCCTGTTTGCAGATGACATGATTGTATATTTAGAAAACCCCATTGTCTCAGCCCAAAATCTCCTTAAGCTGATAAGCAACTTCAGGAAAGTCTCAGGATACAAAATTAATGTGCAAAAATCACAAGCATTCTTATACACCAGTAACAGACAAACAGAGAGCCAAATCATGAATGAACTTCCATTCACAATTGCTTCAAAGAGAATCAAATACCTAGGAATCCAACTTACAAGGGATGTAAAGGACCTCTTCAAGGAGAACTACAAACCACTGCTCAGTGAAATAAAAGAGGACACAAACAAATGGAAGAACATACCATGCTCATGGATAGGAAGAATCAATATCGTGAAAATGGCCATACTGCCCAAGGTAATTTATAGATTCAATGCCATCCCCATCAAGCTACCAATGAGTTTCTTCACAGAATTGGAAAAAACTGCTTTAAAGTTCATATGGAACCAAAAAAGAGCCCGCATCTCCAAGACAATCCTAAGTCAAAAGAACAAAGCTGGAGGCATCACGCTACCTGACTTCAAACTATACTACAAGGCTACAGTAACCAAAACAGCATGGTACTGGTACCAAAACAGAGATATAGACCAATGGAACAGAACAGAGTCCTCAGAAATAATACCACACATGTACAGCCATCTGATCTTTGACAAACCTGAGAAAAACAAGAAATGGGGAAAGGATTCCCTATTTAATAAATGGTGCTGGGAAAATTGGCTAGCCATAAGTAGAAAGCTGAAACTGGATCCTTTCCTTACTCCTTATACGAAAATTAATTCAAGATGGATTAGAGACTTAAATGTTAGACCTAATACCATAAAAATCCTAGAGGAAAACCTAGGTAGTACCATTCAGGACATAGGCATGGGCAAGGACTTCATTTCTAAAACACCAAAAGCAACGGCAGCAAAAGCTAAAATTGACAAATGGGATCTAATTAAACTAAAGAGCTTCTGCACAGCAAAAGAAACTACCATCAGAGTGAACAGGCAACCTACAGAATGGGAGAAAATTTTTGCAATCTACTCATCTGGCAAAGGGCTAATATCCAGAACCTACAAAGAACTCAAACAAATTTACAAGAAAAATACAAACAACCCCATCCAAAAGTGGGCAAAGGATATGAACAGACATTTCTCAAAAGAAGACATTCATACAGCCAACAGACATATGAAAAAATGCTCATCATCACTGGCCATCAGAGAAATGCAAATCAAAACCACAATGAGATACCATCTCACACCAGTTAGAATGGTGATCATTAAAAAGTCAGGAAACAACAGGTGCTGGAGAGGATGTGGAGAAATAGGAACACTTTTACACTGTTGGTGGGATTGTAAACTAGTTCAACCATTATGGAAAACAGTATGGCGATTCCTCAAGGATCTAGAACTAGATGTACCATATGACCCAGCCATCCCATTACTGGGTATATACCCAAAGGATTATAAATTATGCTGCTATAAAGACACATGCACATGTATGTTTATTGCAGCACTATTCACAATAGCAAAGACTTGGAATCAACCCAAATGTCCATCAGTGACAGATTGGATTAAGAAAATGTGGCACATATACACCATGGAATACTATGCAGCCATAAAAAAGGATGAGTTTGCGTCCTTTGTAGGGACATGGATGCAGCTGGAAACCATCATTCTTAGCAAACTATCGCAAGAACAGAAAACCAAACACCGCATGTTCTCACTCATAGGTGGGAACTGAACAATGAGATCACTTGGACTCAGGAAGGGCAACATCACACACCGGGGCCTATCATGGGGAGGGGGGAGGGGGGAGGGATTGCATTGGGAGTTATACCTGATGTAAATGACGAGTTGATGGGTGCAGCAGACCAACATGGCACAAGTATACATATGTAACAAACCTGCACGTTATGCACATGTACCCTACAACTTAAAGTATAATAATAATAAATAAATTAAAAAATAAAAAAAATAAAAAAAAAATAAAGAAAGAAGACAAAAATTACCAATATAAAGTATGAAAGAAGGATCATTACTACTGATCTCATCAATATTAAAATATAATAAATATTATGAACAAGTCTATGCCCACAAATTTGATAATTTACATAAAATTGATCAATGCCTTAAAAGACATAATCTACAAAAACCAGAAGTAGATAATCTGAGTAAGTCTACATTTATTAAAAGAATTAGATTAATAGCTTGTAACTTTCCAGAAAGAATCTATGAGGATGGGCACGGTGGCTCACGCCTATAATCCCCGCACTTTGGGAGGCTGAGGCGGGTAGATCACGAGGTCAGTAGATCGAGACCATCCTAGCTAACATGGTGAAACTCCGTCTCTACTAAAAAATACAAAAAATTAGCTGGGTGTGGTGGCGGGTGCCTGTAGTCCCAGCTTCTTGGGAGGCTGAGGGCGAATAGTGTGAACCCGGGAACCAGAGCTTGCAGTGAGCCGAGATCGTGCCACAGCACTCCAGCCTGGGCGACAGAGCAAGACTCTGTCTCAAAAAAAAAAAAAAAAAAAAAAAAAAAAAAGAAAAAAAGAATCTATGTTACCTGGGGTTTAGTTTTGAGCTTTTAGATATCATGCCAAAAGCACAACCCATGAATGAAAAAATTAAAATTTTAGACTTTATTAAAATTAAAAATATCTGCCCTTAAAGATAATGAAAAGATGAACCAAAGACTTTAAAAAAAACTTATAAAACACTTAACTATATCCCATTCTTTAGATCTACTCAAAAATTCACAACTCTAAATTAGCAGGCATAAAGAGATCTTAATTTTGTTTGATTTCGCTCACTGCAAAGATAGTGCATACATATATATTGACCTCTGACCCATGCTAAATGGAAAATTCAAAAGGTAAACCCACTACCCTATTTAAAGAATGCCAATGATTTTTGTAAAGGGATTTAGTTCTGCTGTCATTAATAGATATTTTAAAGTCAATCCATCTGCACAAGAAGGGTTGAAACATAGTCACTGAGCATAGCCATAGACCAGATGTTGTGGCATGCACGCACAACTGTGTCTTAAGTCGCTATGTTCCAAGTGTTGGCAACAGCACATACAGCATTCTTTATGCTAAATTCCTTTTGAAAACGTTCCACACCCAGATTGCTGTTCACTGCTGTTAGCATTCTGTGTAAGAAAGTGTTTTTATATTTACTCTTCATTGATCTAAGGATACCCTGGTCATATCGCTGAATTAATGAAGTCATATTTGGGCAAAAGTACATGGCATAAACATTATTTTTGAGGAGAATTTCAGCTGGAGGATGAACAGAACGGTTGTTAAGGAATAACAAAATCTTGTAGTCCTCATCCAGTTCAGCTTCCTTGCAGTGAGCATAAGCCACTGGTACAAATGTTTGTAAAACCAGATAGAGAAGATGTCTCTGGTGATTCATGCCTTCCTGCTAGCATAATAATAGACTGGTAAGAAGTTAGCTTTTTGAAAACACTGAGGACTCAAGCTTATGCCTAACACAGCAAGTTTACACTTAAGCGTGCCTGCTGCATTAGCACATCCTGGTGCAGTTATTCTGTCCTTGGCATTCTTAATTCCTCTAGTAGCTGTTCAATAGCTGTAGTCAGTTTCTTTCTGGGTCAATAACACCAAAATCATTATGTTACATCAGCATTGTAGACTTGTTCTGGTGTCAGATTTTCAGCAGTGATGACATTGGCAAACGTGTCAATGAATTTCTCTTCTGCTTCATGATAAGCAGATGATTTATCACAAGTCTTTACAAATTTGTCTTTTAAATTTTTTCTGCAGCCAGTGTATTGAGTCTTCACAGTTCTCTATAATTTTCAGCTCATTATGATTGATATTTTCTTGTTTCATGACCAGAATATGATTAAGTGTCGTATGTTTACTGTGACACTGCTGGATCCAGTCTTTCAATACGCAACCAAGATCTTCATTTTTAGCTGTAGAGTGTTTTTCTATTTTTCATTAACTTCTGTTTATCACTTTCAGCATTGAACTTCAACAGTTTATCCTACTGTTTCTTCAAGTCATGTATGGTAGCCATTCTACCATCATACACTTCTGTAAGATGCTTCACACTTACACTGCTGTTCAATTTCTCCAACAGCTTGACTTTCTGTGTTCTAAATTAACAAAAATCCTCCTTCTTGTTCTCATCACTGTTACTCATAGAGGTATCTACAGGCTTTTTTTGACATTTTCAACAAATGTCATCACATCCTTGACATCACAGAGCATAGCATAAGCCAAAAACCTGAGTGAGCAATGAACATAAGTCTTGGCTTCATGTGGAACATCATTAGGAACCTATTGCTGGTGCTTCTGGTCTGCATATGTGTCATTTTATTAGCATTGTGGACATACTTGTGTGGGAGTATCTAGGTGTGCACAGAAAATACATATCACAGGTGAATGGTACTTGGAGGGTCTTTTTTTTCCCCTCGGGGTCACTGAGTAAACTGTGAGTGGTGTGCTTGTGTTTTGACTGCAACCTGTCACATGAGGTCAGGTGTAAAATTTTCCAGTTGTGGCATCATGTCAGTGATCAAGAATCCTGGATTTTGGAGCATTTTGGAGTTGGAATTTTTAGATTAGGGATGCTCAAACGGTATTGTTCTTCATAATGTCTGTGTGAACTGCTCACAAGATTCATTATGTTAAAGTCAAAAATCCATTTCTCTGCATTGAAGGTCATCTCTAGCAGGTAATAATTGTGACAGAAATAAAATGAAAACCTGTTTGCATGGCAGTTTTTACTTCATAGCTGTTTAGTGTGACATTAACAGATACAGTATGTGAAATTGCACGGTTTCTGACCATCTGTTCAAAAGTGAAATTAAGTCTTTCTATGCAAGATATGGCCTCAGTTTCCTGATGCTCAGCCAGGCACAGGCCTGAAAAGACTGCTGGAGGACAGTGCTAATGGGCTTCACGGGAGCTACAGTCACCTGGGGTGTGGTGTCTACTCACTCCACTACCTCCATTGGCTTCCTCTCTCTCCTGACTGCCACAGCTCCGGTCCCTGAAAGCAATCTGAGCATTCCGGGAGTGTGTCCACACACAAATCTCTTATCTCATTGTGAACAGAGAGCATCTAGGGTTGGAGCTAAGCTCCCTTGCCTGATAGGAGCCACTGCAGCAGTTTAGTATGGCCAGAAGCTCATCTCTCTCCTTAGTACATGCACCTGGATTCTCTGTCTTTTTTTCTCTTCCCTTGGAGAGTGAGAGTGACAGAGAGGTTTGCAGGTGAACAGCAAGGAGTTAGTGTGGGTGTTCTCATTTTAGCATACTGATTGCCATTTTATTTCAGGGTTGAGTAGTAATTACTACTAATGAACAACATGATAATTTGCAGCCATAAATCACCAGTTGCTTGGTTTTGCTATTTAACACAATGAATTAAAGCTTTTCATGCTCAGAACTTGGCAGGTCTCAGTGTATCTTCTGTTCAGGTCAAGGTATACTGAAATATGCAGGGTATCGATGTAGATTTCTACTCAGAAAACATTTCTGAATTCCTTGATAATGAATTCCAGGCATAAAGACATACTTGTGGACTCACTGCCGAAGTCCTGCTCATCACTGAGACATTCTCCTGCAACATTTGCCAACTTGTTCCTCCTTGGAGTAACTTGAGTTAACAGCTTACATGTGCCAAGCCATGTTGAGACCACCTCCTCGTGGCAGCTTTGGCTTCTGGCCTTGCACAGAGTGGGAATTGGTTTTCCAGCACAATACACAGACATCTGAAACTCTCTTGTGATGTGAGATACTTCATCAGGGTTGCAGAAAAGTAATGGCTATTGAGAAGCTACTCCAAACCAGGCACGATTTTGACACTTTATTCACAGTGTCTTCATAAAGAGAGCTTAATCATGGCTCAAGGAGGAATGATGGTTTACCCATGGGAAAATATCTAGTAAGTTTCATAAGTCAGGCTAAGGTTCTAAGCTTTCGAGATAGGCAAAACATTGCCTACATGCTTTGATCAACATATATTTAAATGGTTTCATAATTTTCACACATTTTCTCTACATATGTAGACTCCACATCCCCAAAACATGGGCTACAGCTTCTACTTACACTGTACTTATGTACAGTACTTATGCATATAGTTAATGCTTAAAAATACCTGTGGAATTAAATGGAAAACATTCTGTATTGAAATAAACGAAAAGGCTATAAATAATACATATCTTATATGTTGTATAACATATATCACATATTTTCTTATTTAATAGCAACTACGAAGATTCCATAGGCCCAAGTTATATTAAAACACAGACTCTGGTTTAAGAAACAGACCATTTAAATAATTGATGATAAATTAATATCTCTTTATTCCATTAATGCTTCTTAATAGCCTCCAGACAGACTGGATCAACAATGTATAATCCTGATTAATAAAAAATTTGTCAAGATGTGAACTGACTTGAGAAAGGAGGAGACTACAGTAGAATCCATGATTCACAAACTGTTAAAAGTGGGGTAAAATGATATATTCCAGAAAATTATAAAATCATAATATAGCTTCAACTCCACAGAATATAAATTTTACATAAGAAGATCTTCCAAAATTTTTCTGTATAATGTCAAGTAGACATAGGCGGGTATTATTTTAAACCTTGAAAGAAATTATAAGAATTTTTCCCCCAGTGGACTAAAACTCAGTGCAGACAGCAAAGAGTCCGAGAATCTCTTAGAGGAATGAAGGGTAGACTGTGCCCCCAAGAGAGGATGCCTCACTGTAGCTGCTCTTAGCGACGGGATAAAGAATGTTTTCTTCATTCTCTGGACAACTGAGAATAATAGCACTGCTAAGCCAGATCAGTTTGTATCGACTGCAGTTGATACTTTTCTATGCAGTGAGATGCAAAGACCCATTCAACTTCTGTTATTTTGCCTCTATTATAATTACCAGTTAAGACCCAATACAGCCATTCTTTATTTCCTTATGTGTATAATCACCATCATGCCTTCTAAAGTTTCTATGCAAAAACAAAACACTAGATTCATTATTCCTCCAAATTGATTTCTGCAGACTTCTTCCTTAACTCCTTTAATACCAAGGTAATTTTATATGTTTAACCCTTTCTAGAAGAGAGTCATTTAAGAATAATGAAAAAAAAATGTTGGTTTTATTTGATCAATGGATTGCCTTATGTAAAAAAAAAAAAAAATGTGAGAAAGCATATTAGGATGTTAGTCATGTTATCTAAATGACAAAACCTTTTTTCCAACTGGACATGTTTTAATTTAAATTTCATTATCTCCTGTGGTCTTAAAATTCTGTCTGGCAATATAGAAATAGGCCAAATTTATAATTTATTTATTCTTCTAATATTGAAAATTCTGAGGCTACATTTATGTCAAACTGTTGCTATTTTAAAATAATTTTTTGGATAAAGATGATTAAGACAGGTTACAAATCTTATTCCCCAACACCTATGGAAATTAATGTTTTAATAAAAGCCCAAAGTTCAACTGCAGCATCAAAAAAGGAATACAGTGTGATCTTATGCCACAAGGTATTTTAACATTGCTGTCATGAAAAGTAGTATAAATTATGATATGATGTGTGAAGCCTCAAACCCCATGTCTTCTCCATAGGATTAATATTGAGGAGTAGAAGGGAATAAAGCCCTGAAGATTCTTACTGGTTTTCCCACTCAATTTTTAGAGCTGAGGAGACTACTGGAGGGAATAGTTTTAAGAGAAGCCCCAACATACTACTATGGGAGCTCAGTGGAGTCAGAAAGTTCTAGAGCAGTATGCTGAGTTTCAGAAATTGGGTGAAGCTGTAGGAGCAGGATAGCAGGTGGCTGGGTGCAGAAGGCCATGTTTGATATTTTTGATAAGATTTTGGTAAAGATAATCTAGCCTTGACTCCAGACATATGACATGGCCACAGCTAAGCTAGCCTCTAACCTATCCCATTGCCCTCAGGATACAGGAATGTGGTTAGAAGCAAAATTAGCATCCACATGAAGCCCAGGGAAAAACAGAAACATTATTAATATCTTGGAGAGGGTCAAAGAGAGCAATCCCTCAGTGCATCCAGATGAGTAGAAGTTTCAGACAAAGCTGCCCTTTAAATAAATATGAGCAAATGAAAAGAAGCAACTTGATAACTATTTAAATTCTACAGAGAAAGGAAGAAAGAAATGGGAGGTCGGGGGTTAGCAGGAATGAATGAAAATAAAGGTTCAGAAAGCAAGGAAAGTAAAAGCCAATTCTGAAAGAAAGTGCATTTAAAAAAAAGGAAGCAAACTTTCCCCAAGATATTTGTACTATAGAAGAACTTCATAGAAATAAAAATTCAGTAAAAACATCTAACAAAATAAACAAAAAACAATGAAACAACAGAACAGTGAAAACATGGAACAGTCATTCAAATAATAGAGATTTTGGTGCTAAATGCCTTATTTTAGAAGCCAAATTTTTGAGCAGGTATCCTGGTGGAATGAAGAAAAAGCTTTCAATAATCACTGTCAACATAGTAGAAGACAAAGAAATTAAGGCTTTGGAGAAAATGCCTAGGAAATGGAATGGAGGACTGGGTGGACTAAGACAATCAGAGAGAAACTGATAAATGCAGTGAACTGAGAAGATACAAGGACAGTGTGATCCATATTATGAATACACCAAACTGAACAGGCATATGGATACAGATAATCTACAGAATTTGAAAATCAAAAACACATTTTAAATATAAAGACCATGGGTAAATATTTCCAAATTGGACAGACACCCACAACTAAACTTCCTTTTTAAAACGCTACTTGCTAATGAATTCAAGCCAAAGTATGAACTCAGCCTTGGAGCACAATTAATTAAATTCATTTTCTGTATTTCAGGGAATTGTGAAAAATCCACACTTGTCAGGCATACTATAAATTTAGATCATGCTTTCTACAGGATAGAAAATGTTATTTTAAAGTTCAAGTTCTCACATTTTGTTTCTGTTAGAAGGAAGCTTGTACTCAATCAGTTCCATCCATGACTAGAAGTATGTATCAGAAATACTTTGGGCGCCTCAGGGAAAAATAGTCGATGCTATTTTTGCTGACATCATTATCACCATTGAAACCCTCTGAAATCATTTCCCCATCTACTTGTTGGATTTCCTAATATTTTTGTTCAAGTATCTGATTCTCTAACATAGAGCTCTAGTAAAGAACAGTATTATATTAATAACTGAATTAAAAGATATTGATCACCTAAGACATAAGAGGGTCTGAGCAAGATTAGAGGCTTGTCAAAAGCTCCAAGGTCTGAACCCTCCAGCTTTGGGGTGAGGAAAATAACCATGGACTCCTTAGAGAAAGGCTGGATCAGAGTAGGGACTGAGGTTATGTCCCAGGGTCCCTGTGAGAGGCTGCATGATGAGCAAATTGTGGCATCTGAGCTTGGCCAAGGAGGTGTTCTCTTAGCTAATCATGAGCAAAAGGCTCTAAGAACTGATATTGCTGGTGAAGCAAGGTGAGGCAGACTGCATGAGCCATTCACACACTAGGAATGTGTCTTCCGGTGGCTTATACTCATTTTTAGTGAGTATGGGCCCACTAAAAATCTGAGCTAACTATGGCTCTAACGATACAAGTGATTGCATTATCATCGTTATTTTGGAATACTTGATAGAGAAAACGTTTGCTGAGTTAGGTACCAATTTACATTATCACAGGAAATATCAACATTACATTTGTGAATGAAAGAAAGGAAGGGATCTTTCCTTGCTATAATTTCACCTACTATAACTTTTTTAATGGTTTTAAAAATATTCTAATTTTTGTATTACCTTCTTGACTATGGTAGGAATCAAAAGTTTGCAAAGATTACTCTTAAGGAGTATTAATCAGGAATTGCATGTAGCCATGTCAAACTTAAAATTTGGTGTAAAAATGTTTTTAATGAAAGCAAGCTCAAATTCTTTATTACAATTTTTAAAAATAATGTGTGAGCAATGTGTGGTGAAACTATAGAAGTATTACATAAGCTAAGAAATTAATATCATCCTAATATTTCATTATAAGTATACAATATAAAGATCATATAAAGAATATTGCCATAAAATCCCATTCATATGCCTAAGATAGGCTTCTCTGTATTCCTTCAAATCTTACAAACAATATTTTCTGTTTCCCATGACATGAAAAATATTGAGGAACACTGTTTCAACAAAGATGTGCGTAAACCATACTTTGCTGCCTCTAGAACTTCACTTTGATGCATTTTGCGTGAAATATCTTCCCCACCACGCACCCTTTCTTCCTGTTTAAATGCTGCTCATCCTCCATGTCTCATTTCAAGGAGGGCAAAGGAGACCAACCATTTTCTATTGTTGAATGATTAATGAGGATCCATGATGCATTAAAGAGAAACTGTGATTACCATGTCACCATCTCTTACACCAGGGATGTCCAATTTTTTGGCTTCCCTTGGACACGTTGGAAGGAAAAGAATTGTCTTGGGATACACATAAAATACATTAAAACTAACAATAGCTGTTGAGAAAAAAAAAATCACAAAAAGACTCATGATGTTTTAAGAAAGTTTATGAATTTGTGTTGGGCTTCATTCAAAGCTGTCCTGGGCCACATGTGGCCTGTGGGACATGGGTTGGACAAGCTTGTCTTGTACCATGTCTGAAATTTTAGAAAATCTATTCTGCATATTTGTTGAAAAAAAGAAGAATGTTAAAATACAAGCTGATAATGTAAAGTGACATGATTGAATGGGAAAGGGATCACAAGACATGTACAGTAACCAGAGCCAACACATCTGTAAGTCCAGACTTCACTGCTTGTGTCTGAAATCTTGCTGGTCTTTACAACATATGTGTATTCTTTACAGTTGAGCCTTGGAAAATGTGGAAGTAATAGGGAATCTGACCCCCGTGCAGTTGAAAATTCGGGTATAACTTTTAACTCCCACCAAATTTAATTACTAATAGCCTACTGTTGACCAGAAGCCTTACAGATAACATAAACAGTAGATGAACATATATTTTGTATATGTATCAGATACTGTATTTTTACAATAAAATAAGCTAGAGAAAAGCAAATGTTATTAAGAAAATCGTAAGGAAGAGAAAATACATTTAAAGTACTATACTGTATTTATCGATACCAGAAGTTTACGTCATCTGTTTACAAGATGAATCGTGTCTGACATGGCAGGCACCCGCAGCTTCAGGCCTCAATCCGCGTGGTATATCAAGCAATTTAACTTTTTCTTATAATGTCAGGACTTTTCTCTGCTTCTTAGGAGCACTTCCAGCATCACTAGCAGAACTTTCTACGGGTCCCATGGTGTTATGCAAGGTTTAAGGTACTGCACTAAACACAATGAAAAATATGCAAGAACAGCAAGAGAGAGATCACTTCTTACTGAATATACAATTTACTGGAGAGGCGAAATGCTTACGTGGAGATGATTAGTACTACATGTATTTTAGGCGAATACTCTCAACACTTGCACTCACCACAATAGCAACAAGAAGCAACTACAAACTTATTACAGTTTTACAGTATGTGCTACAGTTAATGGTATGCAGTTAAGACAATACTACATCTTTACATTCGTTTATGTTTCTCTCAACTGCAAATGATGCCACATATGGTCTGTGTTTGTGTAAGTTTTGATAAATTTTAACTTTTTATAATAAATTTGTGTACATTTTATGGTAGTTCATGATGAAATAGGCTAGTATCTACATAGATTTTATGTATTTATGACATGCCTAACTTTTTCTTTTTTTTTGGTATTTCTAGGCTACACAGTTCACCTGTGACTTTTTAAAGATTCATAGATCTCCAAAAATATTTTCCAATATTATAAAAAACTGCATATAAATGGATCAATGCAGTTCAAACCCAAAAACTCATAGATCTCCAAAAAACTTTCCAATACATTTATTGTAAAAAACTGCATGTAAATGGACTGATGCAGTTCAAACCCATGTTGTACAAGGGCCAGCTATATACATGTATACAGATATGTACATGTATATATGCATATATAATACATATAATAATGTACACTGAACCATAGTTCTTTTTAATACATAATTGATGATGTGAAAGCCAATGGATAGTGTGTCTATTTGGAGTTTCTAAAAGTTATTAGGCCCTGAAGGTGGTTGACTTTGGAAACTGAGTCACACAGCTTGAACTTTTAATTACTGATCTTTTAAAAATAGATTAACTTCCTTCCTAATTTTCCTTTTTTATGGCTAATACCAGGTGGCCCTGGCATAAAAAAAGACCCCTTGACTGAGACAAAAGACCCCTTGACTATTACGTCTTTCTTTAATATAGAATGTTAAATATACCTTTCAAAAAAAAATGCTGCATATAACTAAGCAAATTGTTGTAACTATTCACTAACCCTCTATGGAAAAATAATGTAATCTTGTTAATCTTTCCCAGAACTTTCCTGCTTAAATGATCTTCAGACATTCCCTCTTTGGAGCACTGACCCTTTCGTTTTGGAGTCAGTGTCCTCCCGGGTTCACAACTTTGAATAAACCCAATATTTACAAACTTTGAATAAACCCAATATTTAATCACATTGCCTGAGTCTCATCATTAAGGTTGTCCATGATGTACATAGTGTATGAAATACATGCAATAATAGAATAATGTTATTAAAAATGGTCTCATGTATCTTTTGGTTGGTTATATCCATCTACCTATATATTCACCTATTCATTTATGCATTTAGCTACAGTAACAAATATATTAAGACCTAAAATGAAACAAAAAAGCTAGTATATAAGGGGCATACTTTAAATTAAGAGTAATCTTTATTACAGTGCCTCTAAATAAAAGCAAGTACCATTGTTAAAGCATGTTGATTAGTAAACTGTGAAATCTGAAGTCTTCCAAGCCAAGAGGATTGATGTTAGGTACCTGAATAACACAGAATGTGGATTTGTGCACCACCACCAAGTTCCTTCACAATTATAAAATGACTTTCACGTATAATTTTAGCCATCTGCTGCTCTGTTTGACCTTATCCCACTGTGTTCTAATCACTGCTGGTACTTAAGAAATCTTCACCTGTTCTGTACGTACCATTCTGCTGCCGCTTGGCTATCAGCTACAGGGAATCATTAAAAGTCCAATTATTCTTCTGGAGGATCCCTCCCAGAGCTGGATGGGAGTGGAGGTGAAAGGTTCATCCTGCAGAGAGCAGTATCGGCATTTCTGAGAAAGAGGAGGCCTCTGGGCATTTGTGTAGGAAAGATTCCAGGACCTTTTATGAATTGTATTTTTTGGCTTCCATCCTTTTGTCCCTTCATAATCCACATTCTCACCATTTTTCCACCTCTCTGAGGTTGGAGCAACTTGGATCGGTGGCCAAGAAAAAGCCATACATACACACATACATATATACACACAAACACACAGATTTCAAAACCTTTGGAGAGGCATTTTAAAGACAAAAAACATTCAAATGTGCTGAAATTGTAAATATTTAAAACATGGTTGAAAGACAAAGAATGAAACCAAATAAATGTAATATATTTTTTAGAATATAAATGATCCCTGACATATAAAAACACTCAAAGACAAGTGCTCTCAGTGTAGGAGGGAATGAAAAACATTCTATTCATTTAAAATCAATTCAAATGGACATTATAACACATGCTGTTAGATAGTTCTGTGGATGTTTATTATTTCAAACATTTATATTAATTAACTCCTGTTAAATGTTGGTAAAATCTATATTTTCCTTTATTAGATTAGTTTGGTGATTTTAGAGCTCTCTGAATTTCAGACCTAAGGTCTCATTTTGTGTTATACCGGTTAGCAGGACCAACTTCACTAGCAAAACAAAGCAAAATGAAGGCAAAATCCATGAAAAAAATTTTTTAACTTTAAACTAATGCAGTCATCAAAATGTAAGTTATCTCACAGAGTTTTGTCGTAATAAAGGCTTTGGCCTTTAGGATGTGACTAGATTTTCAGCTCTACCGCTTACTTTCTGACTGAGCTTGGGGAAGTTGTATAGTCTCTGGGTCTTATTTTCTTGATTTGTAAAATGGGGGATCATTATACCAACCCTATAAGGCCACTGCGATTTAAAAAAATGAAATAATGCATGCAAAAGACTTAGCAGAATATCTGACGCAAGTGCTGTTTATTTTATTCTCAATAATAAGTTTTATTAGTATTTGGCAGGAAATGAGATTTTATTTCTTCCTATACCTATATAATATTAGTTTAAAAAGTCCATGTTCATTTTCAAAGGCAATACATCATACATTCTGAAATTAATAATCTTTAAGACATTTATAATACTTAATTTATAGTAATGTCATACTAAATGATATTACACTGGAGAAAAAATTGTTAACAATAAAATGCTGTACATAGCTAATGATAGTAACACTATCAAAGTAAAAGTATTGACATTTAGACAAGGATATGCAATCCAGATTGGATGCGTGACCCCCCTAAATCTCATGTGGAAATGTAATCCCCAATTTTGAAGGTGGGGCTTGGTGGGAAGTGATTGGACCACGGCAGGGGATCCCTCATGAATTGTTTAGCGTCATTCCCTTAGTGATGGCCTCGCTATACTGTGTGACTTCTCATGAGATCTTGTTTGAAAGTGTGGTACCACTCTCTCTCTCTCACTCCTGCTCCCATTATATGAGATGCCTGCTCCCCCTTTGCCTTCTGGCATAATTAGAAGTTTCCTAGGGCCTCCCCAGAAGCAGATGCCACTACATTTTCTGTTCAGCCTGCAGAACGGTGAACTAATTAAACTTCTTTCTTTATAAATTACCCTGTCTCAGGTGTTTCTTTATAGCAATGCAAAAACAAACTAGTACAATATCTTTAGTTATTAACTTCAATTTCCTCCACCCCTCTTGTAACCGTATCAATTTCTGCTACCATCTATTATTCTTAGAGCAGACCTGCCTATTAGTATTTGAGGGTGTCTAATTTATCCAGTTTGTCTGATTTAAATTGTTAAGGGTACTTTGAAATATGCAGACAATTCCCCAAACATTTCCCTCTACACCTTTAAATAGCAATCATTGTCAATGACTGAGACTAGTTTTAAGAATAAAAGGGCCAAGCTAGTTCCTAAACGATTACATTTGTCTATAAGAATAACAATTTTATTACTAAATATGCTTCCATGGTTTCTCTCAGTGCATGCTGACAAAGCTACTGATGCTAAGAAATGTACAGGTAGGAAAAAGTTAAAACACAGAGAAAAAAATACCATGCATATTCCTGCAACACATCCAAATGGAAATTCACTATTTATATAGTGATATATTTCCTAAGTCCTTTCTCCCTGGTCAGATATGGAATTTTGGTTTTGTTTGCATGATTTTGTTCATACTGTTAAGTACAGTTGTTATCTGTATTATTTTACCTAAAATATGACTTGCATTATTCATGCACCTTTGGACTCTAGGTTCTTTAAACCAAGAGTAGATAGAGGCCTAGAACAGGTTGCATGAAAGCCCCAACTCAGACAGTGTGAGCATTTAGAGATCCCAACCAGAAATTAAGGGGGGACTTTTTAGTGTCCCTTATGTGCAGAAGAGTGGCTATCTATGACTTTGACATTGAGAACCTATGGTCTCGTAGGGACCCTATAAATAAATCTGGATACATCCCTCATTATACACATGAAGTCGTTAAAGACCAAAACAATTAGGTCACCTGCCAATAATTCACTGCATGTAACCGATGAAATAAAAAGTAAAACTCCTGGCTGGGTGCGGTGGCTCATGCCTGTAATCCCAGCACTTTGGGAGGCCAAGGAGGGTGGATCACGAGGTCAGGAAATCAAGACCATCCTAGCTAACACGGTGAAACCCCATCTCTACTAAAAATACAAACAAATTAGCCAGGGTGCCTGTAGTCCCAACTACTAGGGAGACTGAATCAAGAAAATGGCATGAACCTGGGAGGCAGAGGTTGTAGTGAGCCGAGATCGCACCACTGCACTCCAGCCTGGGAGACAGAGCGAGACTCTGTCTCAAAAAAAAAAAAAAAAAAAAAAAATTAAAACTCCTATTCAACCCCACACCTAATGTCTGAGAATTCCAAGGCAAGAATAAAAATGGAGGCCCAGGCCCAGAGCCTGCTCCCTTTCCCTTCTCACCCTGATTTCCTCTTGACAAGAGCATCATGCAAATGTGTATGCAATCAATCTGGACGTCCAAGGTCATTCCAAATTTTGGGCTTAGGGGTATGCACGGTGGCACACCATCTACTTTTGGTAAGTCAGACCCCATGGAAAGGGTGACCTGAGCTGGCCTTGTGAGCATCTTAAGGGCATCTGGGTAGGGAGCCTCCAGGTGAGACTCCTGACACCTGAAGGGTGATCTTGAAGGGAGAATATGAGCTCTATTTGGTACACATTTGCCTCCATGTTTCAGTTGCACTCTGAGAGAAGAATTTAGGAATTGATCCCAAGGAACACTGTGAGGGGGTTTGGGAGTTAAAAAAGGAAGGGAGAGAACAATAAAGGATGGATTAAGAAGTGGCTCACCACTGTAGGCAACCAGGGCTCATCCCTGGTGTGGACAGACTCAGAGTTGTCCCAGTGTGGAGTAAGAGGTGTGGAACTTACCTATCAACTGCTGTCTCTCATTGGTTGAGGGTTGCTCTAGGGGCACTGATTCTCTTGCACATCTGGCCTCCCTTTGAGAAGACTCTGCAGGTCTGCTGCACAAGATTAGAGGAACTGAAGTTGGAAGGGTCCCTAGTTGCTGGGCTGTAAGGCTACGTCACGTCTTCCTCTTTATAGTACATATTAAGTGAACATATATTAATAGTATCCTACTCAATATGTAATTACAATATAATTAACCTACTTTTAATCACCTCATCATTTAATTAGAGAATGAAACATTTCTATTATTACCTAACACATTAACACATGTTAGTTCTAGCTTGCAGTGACTCATGCCTGTAATCCCAGCACTTTGGGAGGCTGAGGCAGATGGATCACCTGAGGTCTGGAGTTCGAGACCAGCCTGGCCAACATGGTGAAACCTTGTCTCTACTAAAAAATACAAAAATTAGCTGGGCGTTGTGGCGCACATCTATAATCCCAGCTACTCGGGAGGCTGAGGCAGGAGAATCACTTGTACCTGGGAGGTTGCAGTGAGCCCAGATCATACCATTGCACTTCAGCCTAGGTGACAGAAAGAGACTGCATCGCAAAACAAAACAAAACAAAACAAGACATGTTAGTTCTTTAAAAGCACTATGCATTCAAGAAATCAAGATCAGAAAAATAAAGAAGTCTTGGGTTTGTTGCAGTGACTGGGCAGGTTATATTCCAGATGGATCTTTTGCATATTACTGTGAATTCAGGGATGGAACACTATATTTTACCTTTCATCTGGACATTTAACCATCTCATCTCATTTAGCATTTAAACTTAGTTGTACTGAAAATTATTCTGTTCTCTCAAGCATTAGATTATGGTTTAGGAACATCTATTTGTTTCTCAAAAGGTATTTAACCCAAGACTATTTTAAAATTCTGCAGTAAATATTGAGAACTTCTAAAGGCTTCTTCTTCCATAGCACTTACACATTCATACAATTGTACATTTAGTTACATTTTAAGTCTCTATTTTGCTTCATTCAAACCACGTTGTTGTTCAGAGATGTACAGAGTGTATCGTGATGGTAAAAGTTTCCCAAGTTGGTGATCTTTGCATTTTCCAGACATCCTTCACCAAAGTCAATTTCTTCTCTCATGAGCAGATGGATGGATATCGATCAAACTAAAATGGAAGAACCAGGATGCTTTCAGCTGACAAATGACTCCTGCTAATCATGAGTATGGGATTTGGTGATGAAAAGAATAAAGACTCCAAATTTGTTTAAAATGCAATTCCATTTGCCATTCTGAGACAGACATTTCAACTAGCCCCTAGCAACAATGGTTTCTCAAACGTAATAAGGTTAGTTTCTGCTACAGTCTACTGGGAAGAAACAACCTTTAATACTGTTTACTAGCCATATAATTTGTTGAGTAAATGTAATATTAAATCTATTTCCAGTTGTTTTGCTGACTTATAAGCCACATTTGAGGTACTGACTTCAATTTTTCAAAAAGCAAAGGTTTTCATTTACATATTTTACATATATCAATATTCACACGTATTTTTATGTAGAAAATCAAAACATCAATCTTCTCATTAAAATCTGCTTTTAGATGTTCTACGACAATAAACAGGCATTTCATGGAAAATAGCTATTTATTTACATTCGCAAATTCATTCACAGTCAGCCTCATCCTTCTTTGCCAGGCACAGGAAAGGTCTACAGATCCTTGATTCCTCCTTCCCTAGCCATCTCCAGAAGAAGTTCAGTAGCTATAAAATAAGACAGGCTTGGAGCCTGGTTCCACCAAATGCGATCTTCAGCATGCGCTTCACAACTTCCAGAGTGCAGTTTTTTCATGAGTAAATGGTGTGGTAGGACCTCATCAGGTGCTGGTTGTGAGCATTAACTGGTAGGATGTCAGCAAGATGCCTGGTCAAACAACTCACATGTTGAAGAGGTTCAATAAATGCCAGCCTCATTCGTTTCTTACCCTCCGTCATGTAAACTGTACTTGCAACCCCCCAAATCACTTTCTATCCAAATTGTCTCCATTTCTTCAACACCACTGAAATGCCAACTCTTTGTAGCCTTCTACTACCACTCAAGCTTAGAAAGATAATACTCATAGACCACAGAGGCACTTCCATGTCTCAGCCACTGCATTAAGTACATAAGCGGTGGTATTTCATTTGATCCTATCAACAACACAATGCTACACTAAAATAATTATCTGTAATTTGCCAACAAGGAAATGGCATTCAGCCAGCCAGTAAATAACAGACTGGTGACTCAAACCGGCTGTCACTCACTTTCTCTTCTAAAAATTCATACGGTTTTAATTTTACAGCATTAAAATGAGAAATAAAATGTTATTGTGCTGGATTGTCTTTAATTTTCTTTCTCAGATGATCTTAAAATATTATTAAACTCTCTTATTTAATGTTTCATGTTTATGTCTTCTGTATGATTAGCCTTCCCAGGAACAAAGAATGTAAATTTCTACGCTCAATTCTTCAACCCATTTAACAAAAGTGTGTTGGATGTCCACAGGATGTGGGGAACAGTCCTAAGCGCTGGAGGTCTGAAATGAGTGACACACCCCCTCCCTTGAGTAGTTCACAGCCCAGTGAGAATAACATCCACATATTAACGCAATATCATACAGAAATTGCCATGATAGAAATGAGTCATAAAACTAGTCCCATCAATGATAGACTGGATAAAGAAAATGTGGCACATATACACCATGGAATACTATGCAGTCATAAAAAAGAATGAGTTCATGTCCTTTGCAGGGACATGGATGAAGCTGGAAACCATCATTCTCAGCAAACTAACACAGGAACAGAAAACCAAACACTGCATGTTCTCACTCATAAGTGGGAGTGGAACAATGAGAACACATGGACACAGTGGGGGGAACATCACACACCAGGGCCTGTTAGCAGGGAGAGGAAAAGGGAGGGAGAGCATTAGGACAAACACCTAATGCATGTGGGGCTTAAAACCTAGATGATGGGTTGATGAGTGCAGCAAACCACCATAGCCCATGTATACCAATGTAACAAACCTGCACATTCTACACATGCATCCCAGAACTTAAAGTTAAAAAAAAAAAATTATTGTAGAGGCAAAACTCGTGGAGCCTTATAGTTGTGCCAATTCAGGGTAAGGGTTCTCAGGAATATTTCTCAGAGAAGGTAATAGATGAATTGAGTCTGAATAGGAAAAATACAAATTTATAGAAAAAGATGTGAGAGGCAGTGGAGAAGTTAAAAGATTCTAAGTAGAACATAAAGAAGAAACATCCCAAACAGGAAAAATGACATATTAACCTGAGAACCAAAATTAGTATATTGCAGACGACAAAGAAAATGGGAGATGTTGGAGATGTTGACACAAACTGGTTTATATGTAGATTTATATAGCAGCTTACATCTTACCCTTTTAAAACTATTTGCCCCATTGATTTAAAAGGAATCGTATAAAAATTTGCCCAACAGTTTTTCCTTATTTAAAAAAAATATATGCTAGGCTTATTTAATTATTTTTTGCTACTATCGAAATGATCGGCTTTTTTTCTCCTTTACTATTTAATGTGGTGATTTACATTTGCTAATATGAAAGAAATATTATATTACAGGAATAATGATTAAGTGATATTATCTTCTTATACTTTGCTGGGTTCAATTTGCTCTTTCCTTACTGGTATTGTTTTTGACAGATTTTGTCTTTAAGGTTATGCCATGCACTTAAAATAAATTTTGGGATTTTTCCTCTTTGCAATTCTCTTTGAAAGAGGATGTGTAAGTTGAAACTGTGTTGCTGGTACGTTTTATAGAACTCATCTCCAAAATCAAGCGAGCATGATGTTTGTTTTGTTTTGGTTTAGAGTAACATTTTAATAACCAACTTTTGTCTTTTCTGATCCTCTCTTTATGTGATAATTTGTATTTCATTTTTTACTTGTATTCTTTATCAGTTACTTCTCTCTTTTTGGTTTATCATGATTCGTTTTTTCTAACTTTTTTGGTGGAGTTTTTGGTTCATTACACACCATTTGTCTTTTGTAATATAAGAAAAGTTCATAAATTTACCTCTAAACATGGCATTAGCTTCATCCTAGACATTTCAATATGAAGTATTTGTATTATCACTTCTATTCATCCTTTTTTTTTTTTTTTCTTCTGTCGCCAGGCTGGAGTGGAGTGGCATGATCTCAGCTCACTGCAACCTCCAACTCCCTGGTTCAAATGATTCTCTTGCCTCAGCCTCCTGAGTAGCTGGGATTACAGGCACATGCCACCACACCCAGCAAATTTTTGCAGTTTTAGTAGAGACTGGTCTTGAACTCCTGGGCTTCAAGCGATCCTCCTAACTTGGCCTCCCAAAGTGTTGGGATTACAGGCGTGAGCCACCATGCTTGGCCTACTTCTAACATCCTTTTATGTGTTTTCTATTTGAATCTCTTGTGCCCTTTATATTGTTTTCTCTCGCCTCTTTCATTTCTCGCTTGCCTTTTTTTTTTTTGGCTACATTGAAGACTTTTCATCTTTAGGCCTAAAAGTGTTTGCAAGTACTCAACATCTCTGTTTCCTCATGGTAAAATAAGGCCCAAATTATAATTATAAATGTGAAGTAAAAAATCCTTCAAAAATAGAACACTTATATCTAGCAATATTTAAAAGGTATAATATAAACCAAGTTGAATTTATTCCAGGAATCCACAATTGGTTTAACACTTGAAAACTAACCAATTTTACTATTAAAATAACAAGCTAAAGGATAAATCATATGATATCAACAGAGTGAATAAAACTGGCAAAACAATTATGTATTTATAATTTAAAAAAATTTTTTGATAACTAGAAATAGAAGGGAAACTTATTAACTGTGATAGCAGATAGCTTCCAAGCCTTAAGCAAAATCATAATTTAAGGTAAATTGTTAAAAGCTTTCATTCTGAGATTGGGAATAAGAAAATGAAACCTACTATGACTACTTTTAATTAACATTGTAAAAGATGGTCTACCCAGACAGAGAGACATTAAGAAAAAATAAAATATCTAAATTTAAGAGAGAGAAAAAAAATTTAATGTTCAGATGACATGATTTTATAGACAATCCAAAAATATCTTCAGATGAATTATTATGTGTAATAAGTAAGAGTAACAAGGTTGCTAGGTATAAACTCAATATATAAAAATCAATTTAATTTCTCTGTAACGATAATGAGCATAAAATGAAAGTTTAAAATTCATGTCATTTACAATAACATCAAAAACACTAAATGTCAAAGGGTAAATCTAACAAGGATGTGCAAGACCTCTAGATGGAAGTCTATAAAATGCGTTGAGAGAAATGAAAGAAAATACAAACAAATGAAAGAAGATATAAACAAATTTATATCACAAGCATAGATTAGAATATTTCATTTTTTCTTTTATTTTATTTTCATTCTTATTTTTCAAACTATAAATTTGTATTGGAAAATATTAAAGAGGACCCAAACAGAAAAAGAGGTAGACCATGCCATGCACAGAAAGAATACATATTTTAAGCAGATCAATCAGAAGATTTAATCTGTAAATATTTATCAATACTTTTCAAACTCATCTATAGATTTAATGTAATCTTCATAAAAATTGATCAAGTTCATTTTTTCTTACTTTTAAAAAATAACTAAAGTTGATTCTAAAATTTATACAGAAATACAAATTGGTAAGAATAACTAGGACACCCTTGTAGAAAAAAGTATAATGTTGGTTTACTTGATCTACCAGAAATACAAACTTACTGTAAAGCTACAAATTGTATGTTACATAAGTAATTCCTCTAAGAAATCAATAAGAAAATAAGAACATCTATTAGAAAATAGGTAAGAAACCTAACAGATACTTCACAAACAGACTATCCAAATGTCAAATAAAGAAGAAAATTGTCCAAATTCTCATTTAGGAGAGACAAATAAGATATCATTACACATAAAATAGAATGGCAAAATAGGCAAACTAGGGACAATTTAAGGTGCAGAGAAGAGTATGGAGTAACAGAGCATCTTACGTAATTCAAGTTGAAATGTAAATCAGTTTAACAATGTTGAAAAAACAAAGGACAAAACAACAAAACCACAACACAAACGTGTCTGGCAGTACCTATTAAATTTGAAGAGACACATACCTTATGGTCCAACAATGCTAAATAGAAATGAGCACATTTATACAAAAGTGGCTATAAAATGTAGAAAGGCAGAATTATTCCTAATATCCTAAAACTAGAAACAACCAAAGGTTCATGAACAATGGAATGTATAAATTATATTCACATGATAAATGTATATTATGTATGTATATATAATATGCAATAAATCAGTCTGAATCAGTCAGTTTTGTTCAGGTGATACAATGCTAAATACAAACATGAAAGTAAAGACCATAATAAGACATTTGTTGTTTTTTGTTTTGGTTCTGGTTTTGAGATAACGGAAGTACTGTGAGTAGAAAGGGGCAAGTGACTGTCTGTTAAATAATCAGCACTGTTCTTTTCAATACAGCACTGTTCCTTCAAAAATAGAACACTTATATCTAGCAATATTTAAAAGGTATAATATATGCCAACCAAGTTGAATTTATTCCAGGAATCCACAATCGGTTTAACACTTGAAAACTAATCAGTTTTACTATTGATATGTCTGGTTACATGGATTTTTCCTTTATAACAAATGTGTAAGCAACATATTTAGTTTTTTTATATTTTTCTCTATATGTTCACAATTTTAGAAAAACAACTTATTTTTTTCCTAAACATAAAGCCACTGACATTACTTTAAAAAAAAAAAAAAAGAAACTCAGAAGGCAGATCATCTATAGTCCCTATATTTTCTAATAAGGTTCCCATAGCAACCCAAGTAGCATGAGAATACAGTCTATTAAATTCACTTAGAGTATTGGCTTTCTTGGCTTGCTGTCACCAGTCTCAGAATAGAAGTCCTTCAGCCTGGCAGAGTGATGCCACGAGCTATCTTTGTCAAAACAGAAGATCTATAAACCAGCAAAAAATTCCTCTCAGGTTGTTTTAGTTGAAGATGGTGAGCGGGGACTGCTGCTCATCAGCAGGATTCTTAAGGAACACTCCTATTGAGATTCCTTCAGGGGAAGTGTTGAGCCATCAGAAAGCATCCAGCAACCACTGCTGCTGTTTTACGTGTAACTCCACCTTCAAGCCCAAGAAAGGCAACGAATGAGAACCACTTAAGACTGGGGCCAGTGACGCTTCCTCCTTTTTGATTTTTTCTGTTTCATTGTTTCTTCTGGAAGCAGGGCTGCACTAAGTTAGTGTATAGAATTGTAGTTCACATTGAAGGTTCTGTAAATGAGAATTAGCTATTTAAATCTAGATGATTCTAACTTTGCAATTTCAATGTGATCCATCTATGTAAATTGAGTGACATTTACTGCCTACTTTAGTATTCCATCTGCCAAATCAACCTCTGCACCTGAATACCTAAAATGCATCTTGATATTATTATGCCTAAAAATTAGCTCCTTATATTCAACTTTCCCTCCCCAAACCTCCTTCTCTCAAGGTCTTCCTCATTCTAAGAAGTTGAAAACATCTTTTCAGTTACTGAGGTCAAAATCCTGGCTCATCTGTGATTGCTATCTCTCAAACCCGGTATCTGCTCTTTCAACAAATCCAGCAAACTCCCTCTCAGTATAGATCCAGAATCCGATTGGAGTTCACCAGTGCTGAAATCTTTGTTCAGGTCGCCCTCATGTCTCCTCTAGATCCTTACAGTAGCCTTCTATCTGATTGTTTTACCCTCCCTCTCAACCACACCTGGCTTTTCTCAAAAAAATCAGCTCTAATACCGAGTTTTGTCATTCCTGTGTTCAAAGCTCTCCAAGGGCTCCCCACTTCACTCATAACCAAATTCCTTACTATAACCTTCAAGGACCTTCCCGATCTGGGTCCTGGTAACCTTTCTGACCTCATCTCTTATAACTCCTCCCCTTGCTCATTCCTCTCCAGTCACAGCTGCCTTGCGCTTGAATTTGGACTTTCCTATGCCTGGAAAGCTTTTCCCCTTAAAAATCCACAGAGCTTGTTCCTTAACTTCAGTTTCTACTAAAATACTACGTTCTCAGTGAGGCCCTCCCTGGCTCACTGTTTAAAAATTCAACTCCTTGTCTTGACACTCTCCAGCCTTTTATCGGCTTGTTTTTATTTTTTCTTTCTTAAGAATCATCAGAATCAGTCATACATATTTTACTTATTTGTCTTGTTTATATTTAGTCTCCCCTACTAGAATATTAGCTCCACAAGGGCAGAAATCTTTGTCAGTTTTAATCATTCTGCATTCCCAATACCTATAAAATGATTGGCGTATAGTAAGTGCTCATACTCTTTTGTTAATAAGTAAATGAATAAGCATTTCCCAAGATATGTCATGCTATCTACTTACATTCCAAGATTTAACAATCGTTTCTTGTAAAAGAGATTTTTGTGTGAAAAGGTTTGGAGATTTCACTAATTCCATTTCTCCCTTGGAGTTTCACAAGGCACATTTTCGGTCATTGGATATGAGCATTTACATAATTTTAAAACAAATGCTTATTTTCTTCAACCCAGGAATCCCTCAACATATTTGATCATGGAATTCTGTCATGCACATATGTAATCATTTATTTATTTTGAATGTTTGTATGCTACGTGAGTGCGTGTGTACAAACACCTCTTAATATCACTAGGGAACACACTTTAAAAAGGGCTGCGTTAGAGTATAGAATTGGATTTGTCTCCAGGTTCAATTTTATTGGACCAGTCTATGCTTTTCCACAATTTCTAGTCATCTGGCTCCATTTAGACAAGGAAAATAAGAGCACACAAAGGGAGCTCCTATAAATGGCCCTTGTTTGATACCCAACGGTGCCATAATATGTTTCTATTTTTAAAAATCTGTAAGCTTATTATAAATTAAATTGTTATTTAAATAAATGTAAAATGTGTATTCAAAGTAACTCAATAACACAAATTGCCTTTATCACAATAACTAGAGTGTCAGCCAGCACTGGGTTCAACTTCTGCCTCTACCACAAATTTTTTTATATAACCAGCAATTACTTTAATTAGACTTGCACATGTTCAACAACAGATAATATATTTATTGATTCCCTTAAGCTCAGTTTTATACATAGTCCAGTTTCTTTATTTGTGAAGTGGTGGCAATATTTACATTAGAGAAGATTAATGGAAATAGAGCTTGTGCGGTGCCTGGCATCGTGCCTCACATTGCAGTTGCTGGGAAAATAGTCCCTTTACCTTCCTTTAATTGTCTGTTTCAATACAGTGGATTTGGCTACACAGAATGAGCTATAAATATAAACTGCACAAAAAACTTCAGATGAATATACCTCTGATTTATACGTGTCATGCTTTCATGCACATTTTTCTAATTACTTTACAGCAAATTATAAAACAAAGCGTTTAGTTGAAGCTCAATTATAAATGCTGATTCTAACAATTTGCTCTATACAGCAGGGATTGGAAAACATAATTCACAGCCAAATTCTATTTGCCATAAACTCTTTGAACCATATTTTTTGTTTAGTTAATTTTGTCTTTCAATGTGAAGGGAGTTTAAATGTCATCTAGGTAAGAGTAGAATAACACTTCCAGTGTAATCGGAGCTGATGCTTGCATATATAAAATCATTAAAAGTGGCTTATGAAAATCCAATTGTCCAGCAACATTTAAGAGCCTGCTCTATCCTAATCTCTGAGCTGGGCATGAGGGACACAAAGATGAATGCAGCACAGTAGTAGGAGCTTACAGACACCCTTTGAAAATAACACCATGACAGCGTCAGGGAGTAGAACCTAGCCACTCTTGCTACACTGCATCTTTAGCCAGATCAAAATAATGACTGCATGAGACATTTCCCAAGACATTTCTGAAGGGTAAGAACTGCTTCTGTGATAATGCATCTCTGCTAATTAGAACGATTTTACAAGGGTGTCATCAAGTCTCAAAGCTAATTGTATGAAATCCTCATTGAAGAATGACTACAACTGTCTATCTTTCTATCTAGGTGTAAATACATTGGGCTATAAGAATTGAGGAACTGAACTGGTTGTCATTTAAAGACAAAAGCAGTAATGGCGAAATTATAAGCTACACCTAGTAGCAGATAGCCAAGAAAAGCGTGCTGTTGAAACCTAACTTTGTCTTTACTTGAGAAAATGTAGGCACATCTCGTAGTATCTCTCAGCCTCAATTCACAATAAGTATGCAGATCTGGATTACAGACTGAAAGGTCTCCAAAGGTCCGTTCAGCCACAATGTGCTATGATCCCATAAACTATTCATGGAAATATTCCGAACAAATCAATAGCACTGACAATACTAAGCCCCAAAGCCCAAGTGTATTGGTCGTATTATTCCATTAATTCACTAAGTCAGTTGGATAGGTAAAATAATGTATTTGAAGTAGTTTTCATTTAGTCAAAAAAAGCTGCAAAAGGTATTGATCCAATCTGAAACTTTATAAAAAGCCTCAGAATTGTCAAATACACATTCCTCTTCCTGTAAGAGAACCTGAGTTACCATGTATATGGGACAGAATCTCAGACTGAACCAGATCTTAACCATTTTCAAAGTTTCAAAAGGGGATTCATTTCCAGATATCTGGTAAACTTTCCCCCAAAGATGCCCTACAATTCTTCAATACCTAAAACCCTGAAAGCCTTAGTGATTACATTGCAATTGACTTACGATGTATAGTTTATATATTTTTTTTGAAGATCTGTATTGGCATATGACACAATTTACATTTGGTCTTAATTACTTCAGTCTCACTTTTACATAAGCAGAAGCTTTACAAACTCAAGTAGCTTTATAAACTGGAAGAAATTACAATTTATTATAGTTAATAAATAATAATATTCATATCCTATTGCTGTTTCAACAATGGCAACTTGACAGAAATGTCAGCCTCCTAAGATGTTGGGTATAATAAAGCAATCTCCCTGGACCATGAAATCACTGTGACCCAGCAGGTACACTGTAGTCTTCAGAGAAAACTCCAGCTTTCCCAAAGACAGTTTCTTTAATGCTCATGTTTCAGCTACAGGAGCATCATGCTTTTGCCTTCTATTGTCACAATTGTGTTAGAAAACTCATTGTGTTCTCAGTAGTGAAATATATACATAGCCATACATTTTCCAAAAAAGAAAGAGTATTTAGAAAAGTTATAGTTATGGGCAGAAGATTATTCTTCTTGGACAGAAGATTGACTTTACCAAATTGAAGATATTTTCTTATTATAACATCAAGCTAAAAAAAGAAGGTTTTGAAATCTGGAACTGTAGTTCTGAGATTTTGATCCCATTTCTACAGCAAACAATAAATAAGGGACATCCACACCCATCTCAGTATGTCCTCACTTGTTAGTGTGTGTATCTGAAGGACAGAATGACTGGAAAAGTTCCAGCTGTTATCAGATAGAATCAATATTTTTTGTATATATGAGAGAAAAGAACTTTAATGTGCACATTACTATCTTTTCATTGGTCAGACTAGTGGCAATAGCAAGAACACTAATCCTTAGTGCAACATATATTTTTCTGTTGTTATCAAACATCATTCAGGTCTTTGCAGTATGAAGAGTAAGAACCACTTGGTTCTACAATTCTAGGTAAAACTTGGTAAATATATGTTGGAAAAACAAACATCAGTTGGAAGTAGAAAGCACAACTATGCTACTAGTTAAACAAGGACAGGGGATAATGTCACATTGTTTTAATAGTTTAGTATCCATTTTACAGCAATATCAGTTTTCTGTGTTTGTCATAACTGTGGGCATTGCCAAACTGCTAGATCCTACCTACAATGGCATTTTAGAAGTTACTTTAGGTTTGATGAGAATTTAAACATTAATCAGGGAAAACAGAAAGGTGAAAAATATTTTCCAAATTTCTTTTGGCTGAAAGAATGTCAAATTTTTAAATCTTATTTCCTCAATATGCAAAAATATCTGTAATTTTATCTGTGGGACAGAAAAAACAAAGATGACCAAAGTTAGAACAATATGTAAAGTGTTATATCTCAAGTAAATCATCGTAAATATAATATATAAGTAGAAGTTGCTAAAAGGCAGTTCTAGACTAGTCCACTAAGAGTGATATTTTTGTTGACTAAAGACTATAATAAAACAACTGCGGTTATATAAAACAAGCATCTTTCTTTTTTTTTTTTTTTTTCTGAGACGGAGTCTCGCTCTGTCGCCCAGGCTGCAGTGCAGTGGCGCGATCTCGGCTCACTGCAAGCTCCGCCTCCCGGGCTTACGCCATTCTCCTGCCTCAGCCTCCCGAGTAGCTGGGACCACAGGCGCCTGCCATCTCGCCCGGCTAGTTTTTTGTATTTTTTAGTAGAGACAGGGTTTCACCGTGTTCGCCAGGATGGTCTCGATCTCCTGACCTCATGATCCGCCCATCTCGGCCTCCCAAAGTGCTGGGATTACAGGCTTGAGCCACCGCGCCCGGCCGCATCTTTCTTTTTTCAAGGGAAATTTTTAATGGTAGACAGGTAAAACAAGGTGTAGACCCATTATGCTTATATCTCTTATACAACTCTAAAGCCAAAACAAATTACAAGATAAATATAAGCAATATTTCCATACCAAGAAAACTTAATATAAATACATTTCAAATAGACAGAATTGCATGATATCATCTCCACTCTGTAAAGTGTGGCTGGAGAAGGGGAAAAAGAAACTATAGTGAAATATTTACAAAGCTATCTCCTGGATAGAGCCACAACTCTGGTGTGAAAAAAATGATAGAAAAGATGAATCAGGATACTTTGGATCATTTACTGCATATGAGCTACTCTGGAAGTATGACATACATTCTCTCAACTAAGGTTCAAAATACCATGGGACATGGGTTTTAACTTCTGAAAAGTTAATGACAAACCACAGCTTTTCTGAAAATAGTGCAAAGGAAAAGAAAGAGTTGAAAATAATGTAAGTATGACTAAGGAGATAAGACTTAGAGAGAAGCCAGGATAATTATGTTGAAGTACTAGACAGACTATGAGGTAAAGGAGCAGATTAGAGAACAAATATAAGTTGACTTGCGGAATTCTTTTCAACAGTTCCAAGAGTTGTTAGAATATACACTGTACTATTATTAGCCCTGTCTTACAGATAAGAGTGCTGAGACTCAGGAAAATTAATGTACCCAAATTCTAGTAATTAAGAAAGCAAAGATTAAATTCCAAGAATCTATGACTTTATGATCCTGTGCTATACAGGCAGACAGATTTCAACTCTATATACAGACTGATCAGCTAAAAGGGACAGGTTCAACTTGCTGATCTCTGAGGCTTCTACTAAATGTATAATTAGTCATAATATATCATTTATTCACAGAAATAAGAGCTTGATTGCACAATTGCTGCAAAAAAAGACCTGTAAATACATAGTGTTTGATTTTAATAACAAAAACATGACTTTTTATAACAATATAACTTTCCAAGAAAAAAAAGGCATGCCTTCTTATACAGCATATTCCGCATACGTCAACGTATTATGTAACTACATTTGAAACAATGTCTTCTACACATTGAGAGCATCGTAAACTTATAAAAGTAAATGTTTTTAGAGAAAGGGTATGCTTGTTTTCTTCCAAATACATTATTTTGCTTTATACTAACCACATTCCTATGAGAGAGGTAAGAATATTTTACAGGTGAATAATAGTCTTAATCACCCATGCAGAGGTAGCCACTGGCAGCTAATGTAATCATTGGTTTGTCAGGTGTTTAAACCTGGGCTTTTCCTGGGGTCCTAGTCATTGGTAGCAACTGTTACCCACCTTAAACAGGCAGTATTGAGAAGATAACACAAAAGAATGTGTGATATAGACCTTTGTAGCATATGGAAGTCCTACACAAACTAGCCAAGGGCTCTGGGAAAGTATGTGGTAGACAGTCTCTAAGATGCCCTCAAGGACCCCATCTCCTTGTAATGTGAGCTAGACCTACTAACTCCTGATAAATAAGATATGGCAAAAGTGGTATGATATCACTTCTGAGACCTAACCAAGGAACTTACAACATTTACCTTATTTGGTGACATTTTTGCTATGGACCAGTGATTCTTTAGTGCCTTCCATTCCCTTCACCATCCTTTTTCAGCAGAAATGTCTATAACGTTGTTTGCTTGTCTGCCGTTGCATGTTAGGTGTACGTGGGACAGATAATTGTCTAGTTGACACATCTACAGTCAAGAAGAACTCTACTCATGTTGTGAAAGCTTAAGGAACTACATGTGAAGAGCCTCATCTTCACCTGGATTTGATTTAGACAGTGGGATTTGAAATTCAAGCAGAGACTGGAATGAGATGATAATGTCCTTTGTGTCTTTCACAATATTTTGGGGATAGAGACATAAACCATGGTAACACCATAATCTAGCAAAGTTACAGTAGAACACATAAGCGCCTTATACACTAAAAATGCAGATCTGCATGTAAGATGTACTAGCAAAGGGTGGTAACTCTCAGTGTCATGGCACATAGAAATTACATGCAGAAAAGATGGGTATGGACAATTACGGCATGTTAAAAGAAGAGAACATGCTTCTGAATGCTTGAGAAAGGCATGAGTAGATGAGATGAGGTTAGCCAGGTGGTGAGGCAAGATGCATCTAAAATTCTGTAGTATTTGGCGCTGTTCGAGGGGAAAAAAATGAAGAAGACTCCTAAAGCACACAGCCCGGTTCTTGAGGGTTTCCAGACACACATGCACACTCAGTAAAACAGGAAAACACAGTGTAGTACATTAGGAAACGAAGAAAGGAAGAACATAGTTTGATTGCCTATATGTCAAGACATGCATATGTGGTGTGTTACATCATCAATCTTTATATTAATGAACCATCAGAGGTGGACATTGATATAGATAAGATACATACACACATACAAAAATACATAGATATATAGCTAGGCAGATAGCCCATGTCTCACAGCATATAGGAGATGAAGTCAAAATTTGATAAATGTCCACCTGGCTTCAGAGAGTGAGTGTGTGAGAGTATGTGTGTGTGTGTGTGTGTGTGTGTTTAATACAGTGCTTGAATCCCATAGCAGGCCTTTTTCTCACAGCAATAGAAAGGTAGAATCATTGAATCACTACTGTGATACAGTACAACTCTAGAAGATAGACATCTTGATTATTTTCTGGTAGGAATAAAAGGCCCTACATTCTCATACAAGCATGTTTGTGACTGAAGTTAGCAGCCTGAATGTAATGAGAAAATGAATGGGTAGTGAGCAGATAAAGACACAGCTGTTATTACTTCATTAATAAAGCCTTGAACTGCATCTTTTGGTAAGTTAAATGGTACTTTCTTCCTCAAAAACTCATTAACTAAGTTCGCATGCTGCTATTTGCTTTTTGAAGCATCCATATCTGAGGTGTTAATCTATTTCACTCACAATAAGAACTTGGCTTTAAAATAGTTCATCAATTGCTCTGACAGCAGGATCCATCCTGCCCAGAACCAATGAGCTTGCAGGTTGTGTTTGCCTTGTTAAACAACCATAGCTGCCGAGATAATTTGGAACAGTTTAGCATTTTGTGCCTAATTTTCATCATGTAACAAGCAGAGCTGCCCCTTGGGACACAAAGCACTCTCTTATTTCAACCCCTTTTGCTAAGGTTCCTCATTAATTCTGCTTATCTTCCTGCACTGCTCATATTAACTCTAACTCAGCCTTCCTGGGAACTGGAGTGTGAGATAGAAATGGATCACTGGGGGGCCACTCCTTACGATGCTCATGGCCCTACAGCATGGGTTGCCAGATAAAATACTAAAAAATGAGTTAATTTGAACTTCATGTAAACAACAAATACAATGTTTATAGACACACCTCATGCAATACACGAAACATATCGAGCCTAAAAAAGTATTTGTTACATCTTTGAAATTTACATTTATGTGGTGTCCTGCACTTTTATTTACTAAATCTGGCCAACCTACCCATGATGTACCTTCTACAGCTGAGGCCCTAGTTGAATGTAGTTATGGCCCTGACCCAGTGTGCTTAGAGCCCAGCACAAACTAGGATATCATCATATTTGGAGAAAACACACCATTTTATATTATGCTGCTAGGGAAGGATTATGGGAAGAGTTCAAGCTTTAGAGACATTTGGATCTGGATTATTATTCATCTTTACTACTTATCAGTTGGGCATATTACTTTTACTTTCATCGGCCTTATTTCTTCAAATATATCATGGGAAAAAATTCCCTTACTAGGCTTTTTAAAAAGACTAACTTTCTGTGTCCTGAATCTCTATGTCTTTCTTTCTCACGAATGGCAGTCTCACTCACCCTCACTCTAAATATGGACAGCTTTCTTGAATACATACTACATAGCTCCCCAAATCTGGTATTCCCAAGGATGCTAAAATGAAGTATCCTTTACTTCAGGCAGCCGGAGAAGGGAGGTGAATGGGATGGGTGAGTGGTATTCCCAAGACTCCATGCTGTCGGAGGTTGGGGAAGAGAGGCCCCTGTGGACTAGAACCGGCAGGGAAGGCTGAAGCTAGGCCTCAGTGTGGGCTGCTCATCAGTATTTAGGGAGCAATTTTCCCCAAACCAAAGGTCAGGTCACTCAGGTTATACTGATTTCATACATCACGTATTTAAGATTCTTGGTAACTTCAAAAGACAAAATATGATAACTCCTGTGAAGTCACCTGCCATGCCCATAGCTTATATAATAGTGAACATTCATTCTCTTTCCTCTATGCCTCGTAACTGGTGAGTGCTTGAAAGCTTCATCAATAAAAGGAGCCCATATTCAATATACTTTCAATACAGCATAATCTTCTGCTTCAATTCTCATGCAAAAAAAAAAAGGGGGATGAAATCCTTCTCAGAAGAGTGAATGCAACGTGCAGAGAGGCGACCTCACTGGATAAGCAAGTTTACTTGACTTCCGTAAGCTGAGTTCCAATTCTCTTGGAAACATTAATGTTTAACAACTTTAGCATTCAGTACTACTAAGTGAATTGGAAGCTTCAAATTTAAAGTCTTCTTTAGGTCGGGCGCAGTGGCTCATACCTGTAATCCCAGCACTTTGGGAGGCCGAGGCGGGCAGATCACGAGGTCAAGAGATCGAGACCATCCTGGCTAACACGGTGAAACCCCATTTCTACTAAAAAATGCAAAAAAAATTAGACGGGCGTGGTGGCGGGTGCCTGTAGTCCCAGCTACTCCGCAGGCTGAGGCAGGAGAATGGCGTGAACCCAGGAGGCAGAGCTTGCAGTGAGCTGAGATCGCGCCACTGCCACTGCACTCCAGCCTGGGCCACAGAGGGAGACTCCATCTCAAAAAAAAAAAAAAAAAAAAAAAAAAAAACCAACTTCATTAAATTAATACCATTTTTTAAATGCTACTGATTAAACAGAGGAAATTTCAAGAAAGAAGATCTCTGATTGAGAATTAATCTAGAACTAAATTGCACGCTCTTGCGTTTCATGGGTGCTTTGCTTATACGTTTTAGGCATTTAAGCAACTTAAGAGTTAAGAAAAACATATACCATTTACATTTATTTTTACAAGTGTTATTTCAATAAGTATTCCTTGAACTTTTATAATTATGCTAAGCATTGGGCTGGAGATCCACAACCAGCAAGTTCTGCTATCACAGAATTTATTTCCTAGTGAAAAGGCTGGTGAGAAAAAGGTGAACACATAAATTAGTTAGACTTTAATAAATGCAATGCAGGAAACAAAAGAAGCTAATACAAATAAAATAGGCAGTGCATAAAATAGAGAGGCTAAGTCAAATCTCTTACAGAATGTATTGAATTGAATTATTTATTATGAGAAGGAATCAACCATGTGCAGATAAGTACAATAGCCAGTGCTAAGGGAAAGGCAGGACAAAGGCCCTGGGGTAGGTAGAGAAATGAGAATAATAACGTGGTAGGAGTGGTCAGGGTGCTAGGCAAAGCCAAAGCACGGAAGACTTGGCATGACAGCTGATAGTACCTAGATTTCTTTCTAAATCCATTAGAAAGTTTCGTGCAGGGGAATGGTATCCTTTTATGTATGTTTTAAGGAAAAAGTTATATGTAATCCAAATTAAATTATAACGTGATTCCCTTTGTTGATGCGAGCCAAAATTTCCAAACAGATTGCCTCATCCTCATCCTGTTTACGCTGACATCTTCATTAGGATGTTTCCATCTCTGCCCATAAAAATCAAATGCTCTTCCCTCGAAGACCAGTTCAAGGTCCACTTTGCAACTCATCTCACTGCCTCCCCAGGCATTCTGCACTTGCCGCTTTCTCTGAATCTGGCATAGACTAAATGAAAATTTATCCTTCTAATGTCCACAGGGTTGCTTAAAGGGCTAGCATTTGGTGAATATTTGAAGTAAAATCCCAAGCTCGTTCCATTAGCTAGGATTCTGCGATCAGTGCCTTCAGGCAAACTCTGCTCACAGCTACTGACAGAGTAAGCTGTTTAAGAAAATCTCATCACTTTCCTGCTTGAAACCTCAGAAGGTTTTCTTCTGCAGCAAGATAAGGTTACACTTATTTCAAAGGGCAGACAGGATGGTCATAATCTGCTCTGGCCCCTTCACCAACTACATCAAGTTTATCCAGTTCTGGGACTCCTTGCCATTTCCCAAATGTGCTCTTCCATCTCTTATTTCCTTCTTCCTTTTCCCTCTCTCTCATGTTTCCTTTCTCCAGCTGCCAACTGTAGAAACATTATTTTTTATTCTTTCACTTAAAAATGGCCTGAACTATTCTGATGTATGTGGGTGCTCCTTCCTCTGTCTCCCTTTACCCCAGGATTTACCTTAACCGTAGCTCTAGCATATATGCTCCTTTGGACAAAAAGTTCAAAAAAGGTTGCCTACAATAGATTTCTCTCTGAGATTCACAGATGAATAGAATACACCTAAGACTTTGTTAAAAAATGCAGTAGAGGTACAGAACCTAATGTTTTCTACATGTATGTGAACTCAAATCCTATTTATGTTCATGTGTGTCAAACATATATTAACATCCTGTATATGTCTGGGACATCTTCATCTGACCTTTCGTAAAACAAAACAAAACTTCAATTTAAGTCCTTTTTGCAAGAATTGCAATAATTGGTTTAAAAGTCTGTCCCATGTGGCTGGACGCCGTGACTCATGCCTGTAATCCCAGCACTTTGGGAGGCTAAGGCGGGTGGATCACCTGAGATCAGGAGTTCAAGACCAGCCTGGCCAATATGGTGAAACTCTGTCTCCACTAAAAATAAAAAAAATGAAAAATAAAAAAAATAGCCGGGCCTGGTGGCAGGCACCTGTAATCCCAGCTACTCAGGAGGCTGAGGCAGGAGAATTGCTTGAACCCAGGAGGCAGAGGTTGCAGTAAGCCAAGATTGCACCATTGCACTCCAGCCTGGGCAACAAGAGAGAAATTCAGCCTCAAAAAAAAAAAAAAAAAAAAAAAAAAAAAAAGTGTGTCCTATGCACTGAACTGTGAACTTCTTGAGAGTCTGTCTCGCTTGACTTACTGTAGCTGGCCCAGTACAAGGCCTGAGCTCTCACAGGGACTCAACACATTCTGACTGACTGAACCATCATGAGCTCACAAAGCAGACAGACTCTACTTATTGAAAAGAACCTGTATCATCTTCACTTTGCTGCATCTGCAGATGTTCCATCATTGTCCTTTCTTCCCTCTCCTATTCCACTGACTTATCCTAGCTCCTGAAGCAATTGTAAGGCAGAACTGGATATAAAAAAACAATTTTTTAACCTCTCTGATAACTCTGAGAATTACTTTCTTTCTTTCTTTCTTTTTTTCTTGGCAGAGTTTCTATTTTTTTGCCCAGGCTGGAATACGTTGGCACAATCTTGGCTCGATGCAACCTCTGCCTCCAGGGTTCAAGAGATTCTCCTGCCTCAGCGTCCCAAGTAGCTGGAACTACAGGCACGCACCACCACACCTGCCTAATTTTGTATTTTTACTAGAGATGGGGTTTCACCATGTTGGTCAGGGTGGTCTTGAACTCATGACCTCAAGCGATCCACCCGCCTTGGCCTCCCAACTTCTGGGATTACAGGTGTGAGCCACCATGCCCGACTCTCTCTGAGAATTATTTTTTAATGACAATCTGAACATCATTGTTGCTCGTTATTTCCCTTTATTTTAACACATTTCACATTTTCAGAACCTACTACCAACTCACGTGCAGTTGAGATATTTGGCATACGTAAGTAATCAACTAGACACTGATTAAAAGATCAGATTATTCTGAGTCTGATTTGATAAGTCCAATGTCCAATCCTTTTTGTTAGACTTGCTCTCTGACAAAGAAGCATTCACTTTTTACAAGAAGTTCAATAATTTGGTAAATGTTCAAGCTATGCCCTTATTTCAGTTCATAAAAATGTTTCCCTAGAAGAAACTAGAAGCTCTGCTCATGGCTGGTCTTGATCTTTCAGCTAGAATTCATTGCCCCAAATCTACCCATCACGATATAATTACTACATAATTAATGTTTCACCATATTACATAAGAAATTCATGAAAGTCTGCCCAAGATTTTGCTAACATCCATATATTCACACCTACATAGAAACTTCCGATCTAGTTATTTAACAACTTTACGGAAAATATCATACTATTAATCTAGCAAAGATGTATTGGTCTTATGTTATCCCTCAGTGAACAGCACTGCTTTTTCCAATAGTTTAATACTTTCCTCAGTGTCTACCAATCAAATTTGATTAGCTGATGTTAAAATCTTGTCCAAAAACGTCTTCACAGAAATACTCATGTTCTTCTTTGTAGAAATCATGATTAATAGACCTGCATACTTCTTCAATACATCTTTTGGTTGTATCATTTTCAAAGATCACTGAACATTATTAATCTTACCTGAAAATTATCTCAGAATTGAATTTATTTGACTTAGTTGTCACGACTTTGTGTAAACACTTTTACTTCTCCCAGTAGGAGGTACCAATATGGGCTAATGACTATTCTTAATAATTAAGCCAAAATATTATCCTTACATGTATGGCTTGGTAGTCTTTGGAACATCCATGTCAAATAAAGATAACTTTGTTAAAACAAAATACTTGGAGGGCTTGTGATTAACAGCGCACATACTGAGGTCTATGTTAAAATAAACAAACAAAAAAATCAAAGTGTAAAGGGAGAGAGTGGGCCGGGCACGCTGGCTCATGCCTGTAATCCTACCACTTTGAGAGACCAAAGCAGGAGAATCTCTTGAGCCCAGGAGTTTGATACCAGCCTTGGCAACATAGAGAAGCCCCATCTCTACCAAAAAAAAAAAAAAAATTAGCCACACATGGTGACACATGCCTCTGGTCCCAGCTACACAGGAGGATAAAATGGGAGGAAGACTTGAGCCTGAGAGGTCAAGACTGCAATGAGCCACCACTCCACTCCAGCCTGGGTGACAGAGCAAGACCCTGCCTTGAAAAATAAAAAATAGAGAGTGGTCATATTCCTTAAAATAAAATAAGTGAGAAAACAATATTATGTAAGTATTAAATACTTCTTCAACAGAATCTTTAGGAACCAGTGGAGAGATGGTTCAAATCACTATTTCATTTGGCAAATGTTTTCTATCAGAGGAGATAGATGAGTAAGGTCTTTATAACCCAATGGCATATACAGTAGAACCACCCAACTGACTTCACTCAACACAGTCTGTACTCACCACAAAACCTTCAATACAATACAGCTTCTGTAGATTATCCCATATGAGAGAACACAATGACCAGCTAAGTGGTCCTTTTTATACTGTTGGCAGTTATAATTCTGAATATACAGCTATAAACAAGATCTGGTTCATATTTCATTTGCTTGTAGCTTGGATAATTGTGAGTTACTAGCCAAGATCCTTATGACATGAAGAGATTCAGAGAACATCACCTTCAAAAAAATAAGGACTAGTCACAGAACTGCTGCTTTGCCATTTGAAACATTGCCAGAGTATAACCTCTTTGAGGAATCATGGAGCCTGCTTGCCCCTCCATTAGTCACCTAAATAATTCAAGAGCTCTGGAGAAAGAAAGAAAGAATTCAACTCCTATCTGCTACTTTCCTGCTCTTTAGAAAGATATTTCAGCTAATTAGTAGTCAGGTTTTGTCATTTATAAGATAAAGATATGAATAGTTACTACTTCCTGCACTTATTTTGAGAGCTTAAAGAATCATGTAACTTTTGTTTTTCCACTATATCTGATTTCTCATATAGTTTAACATGGCAAAGGGCACACTAGCAAAACTAAACTCTTTTAATGGCACTCCTCCACAAACACACATCTATGCATATATATCCATAAATTACCATTGTATTCTATACACAAATATAATATATTCAAATGAATGAAAACACTTTTTTTTTTTTTTAACAAATAAGTCTACTTCAGAGACTCCAACTTAGGAAAAAAGAATCCTCAGTTCTATCTCTAATGCCAATTCACAAACTAGAACAGAAATATGAATTCATTTGATTGACATATGAGCCTGTTAGATTTAAAGGGAAAACACCAATTCATTTACAATATGCAGGGTAGCTCTAAGAAAAAAAAAAAAAACCCACTTCCTATCATCTAAACAGGATCATAAACTGGTCATTTCTTAGGATATTATCCCCAGTGCTCACTAAAATGCACTAAAGCCTATTTTCTTTACACAAGGGGATGAAAGAATACCCAATGTATGATCAAGTTTGAAGTAATATTCTATCAATTCTAAACCTATAAATATATTTTATATCACAGACTTTGAGTATAACACATTTCTATGCCTTCCATATGGAAAACACTGTTTCTTTCTTTTTTAACTTAAAAAATACAAAGATTATCTTAGAATAACATTTTATGATTTTAATTAAGAATCTTATTTTTCTATGTTCTATACATCTTTTGATTAAAAAAAATTACACCAGAATTTGCTCAAACAATACTTTCCATAAATACATTATGCTGTCCTAAAAACAATGTCAAATCATCAACAAAACATTTAACTGACAGCAGTCATTTTGTTTAACAGATGAGAATGAAGGAAATTTGCATGAAAGATCTTCCACATAATCTTCAACTCTCCTTGTCCCTTGCTAATACATTTTCAAATGTCATTGCACCTGCTTTCATATAAACATCTTTGATGCCTGGAACATCGAATGCATCAAGGCATTGTTAGAAAAATAACTACTTAACAAATAGCTCAAAAGGACATAAGGAGATATGTTTCATGATTGGGCATCTCACAGAGTAGCTAGATATTTGTTAGATAAGAAATCCTTCGTGATTACTTCACCTTCCAAAATGGCCTGTCTAACATGCCCTTTGGCCAGCTGCCTAAACTAAATGCTTGGTTGTTTCTCACATCACTCAATGAATATTTGGGCTTATGAGGAAGTCTGTCAATTCTGTCTCTTGATCTATTCAAACTGTTAAGGAAATTTTGAACATCTGACTGTAAAAATCTCTATTTTCCCTCATGCATGCATGAATGAATGAGGTTAAGACATGAATTTAAGATATATATTTCTGGTTACTGATTTTCTATCAACTCTCTTTATTTCAAAAACTTCACAAACACAATTCTGCTTCTGTGTGCATTTCCAAATTTCTGCTCTAATTATGTCAGAGAACTTCACTTTTTAAGTGACATCGTATTCCAGATCAGTATTTGCTGTTGAAATTTCCATGGTACCAATCCCAGGAGCATCATTAAGAAAAACTCATGAATATAAATGAAAAATCCTGTTGAATGTTGACAGTTTTACAGACATTAGGTTTGGCATGGCTTCCTCAATAGGATAATCACTCCTTAAAATTAATAGATCAACTCAAAAACCTTTTTGGTTACTTGTTTTTCCTGGAGTTGATATCCTCTTTCCAGTCCTAAAGTGGTGAGTCTCAGAAGCTGACAGATACAGGAAGAAAGACTGAAATAGCAAGTCTCACTTTAATTTGGGAGCAATATGGAGCCAGTATAGATCTGCACTATGGCATTTCTCAGTATAGCTTATCCACTTTGACTGATACTCAGCTTAAGTGTCTCCTCTCCTGGAAAGCTGTTTCTGAACTTTCCAAGTCCATTCAATTGGTTTCTTTTCTTTTTTTTTTTTTTTAATATCGTATCTTGACTAAACCTTTTTTAGTGCACTTATTATAACACCTCACTTACGTGTAGCTTTCTCTTTTTAGTTTTAGAAGTTTTGGACATCTAGGGATATGAATTATATATCTGCATATCCAATATCTTATACATCTGGCATACAGTAAATGTGACAAATGTGTGTCAATTAAATATAGGATTCTTGCAGCATATGACTTGGAGTTTCCTGCTATAAAATAGGAATTTGTTAAACTGTATGAAGTATTGTGGTTTTGAGACTGATCAGTAAGCTCACAAATAGAGCTGGTCATTGAGAGTATAAAGATTTGGGAAGAAGAGATGTGTGCTTCAGATCATCACCTCCCTGTGACCCTGTGTTCCTGAAGAATAAATGAAATTCATATTGCTCAAAGCAAGAATAACAAAAATAACAGAAAAAATGTGTTATGTATCTAATTAAAATAGAACAACTGGACAACACAAGCAAGTGACATTTATCCATTTATCTCAGGTATGCAAAGTTGGGTCAATATTAAAAATCAATTAATGTAATCCATCACATCAAGAGACTAAAAAACATCACATGATCATATCAACAGATTTAAAGAAAGCGTTTGACAAAATCCAACACCCATTTAAGGTAAAAACTCTCAGTTAACTAGAAATAGAGGTGGACTTTTTCAACTTGACAAAGAATATCTACAAAATAATGATAAGAAACTTGTAGCTTTCTCATTAAGATTATGAACAAGGCAAAGTTGCCCCCTTTCATTGTTCTTTTTCAACATCATACTGGAAGTTGTAGTGAATTAAATAAGATAAGAAAAGGAAACAAAAAGTACACAGATTGGAAAGGGAAGAAGTAAAACTGCCTTTGCAGATGACCTGATTGCTTAGGTAAAAAAAAATTTAAAAATTAAAAATATTCCTATAACAAATAAATGATTATATCACTGTAACAGGATACAAGGTTAACATATAAAGTCAATAATTTTCCTACATACAAGTAATAAACAAATACGATATGAAATTAAAAACACAATAGCATTTACATTAGCATCCCCCAAAATGAAATATCTAGGAATAAGTCTAGCAAAATAAAAGAAGTATACAAATAAAACAATAAAACGCTAATGAAAGACTTAAAAAATAAAATCTAAGTAAGTGAAGAGATATTCCATGTTCATGAATAGGAATACTCAATATTGCCAAGATGTCAGCTCTTTTCAACTTCATTTATTGATTTAATGCAATTCCAATAAAAATCCTAGGAAGTTATATTGCATATCTTGATAAATTGATTCTAAAATTTATAGGGAGAGGCAGTAGATCCAGAAAAGTCAACACAACATTAGAAGACAAAGTTGAAAGACTGACCCCACTTTACTTCAATACTTACTATGAAGCTATAGTAATCAAAACAGTATGGTACTGGCAAAAAAAAAAAAAAAAAGACAAATAGTTTAATGGAACAGAACAGACACACATTAATATAGTCAGCTGATCTTTGACAAAGGAGAAAAGACAATACAATGGAGAAAAGATAAACTTTTCAACAAATAGTGCTAGAAGAACTTGACATCCACATCCAATAAAACATGAACCTAGACACAGACCTTACACTCTTCACAAAAAATTATCTCAAAATAAACCACAGACCTAAATGTAAAATGCAAAACTATAACACTCCTAGAAGATCACATATGAGAGTATCTAGATAAACTAAATTTGGCAATTGCTTTTTGGATACAGTATTAAAGGCACAATACATGAAAGGAAGATTTTATAATCTGGACTTTATTAAAATTGAAAAATTCTGCTTTGCAAAGCATATTGTCAAGAGAATAAAGGGAAAAGCCACAGAATGACAGAAAATATTTGCAAAAGACATATCTGATAAAGGATCATTTTTCAAAATATACAAAGAATTCTTAACAATAAGAAAACCAACTGATTAAAAAATGGGCCAAAGACCTTGGCAGACACCTCCCTAAAGAAAATATGCAGATGGCAAATAAGCATGTGAAAAATTACTCCACACTAAATGTCATTAGTGAAGTCCAAACTGAAACAGTGAGTTACTATTACATACTTATTGTTAACGGCGCAAATCCAGAACACTGTCAGCACCAAATGATGGAGATCATGTGGAGCAACAGGAACGCTCTTCATTGTTGATGGGAATACAAAACGGGATAGCCACCTTGGAATACAGTTTGGCAGTTTCTAAGAAAACTAAACATACCCTTCCCATATGACCCACCAACCATGCTTTTTGGTGTTTACACCAACAAGTTGAAAATGTATTTCTATACAAAAGCCTGCACAAAGATGCTTACAACAATTATATCCATAATTGTCAAAAGTTGGAAATGACTAAGATGTCCTTCAAAACATGACAATGTAATATTATCCAGCTTTAGAAAGAAATGGGCTATCAAGCAATGAAAACACATGAGAAAATTACTAAGTGAAATAAGCCAGTACAAAAGGTATTATTCCAAATATATGACAGTCTAGAAAAGTTAAAACTATGACAATAGTAAAAAGACCAGCGGGGCTGGGCGTGGTGGCTCACATCTGTAATCCCAGCACTTTTGGGAGGCCGAGGCGGGTGGATCACGAGGTCAGAAGATCAAGACCATCCTGGCTAACATGGTGAGACCCTGTCTTTACTAAAAATACAAAAAATTAGCCAGGCGTGGTGGCGGGCGCCTGTAGTACCAGCTACTCGGGAGGCTGAGGCAGGAGAATGGCGTGAACCCCAGCGTCACTTGCAGTCAGCCTAGATAGAGCCATTGCACTCCAGCCTGGAGGACAGAGCGAAACTCCGTCTCAAAAATAAAATAAAATAAAATAAAATAAAATAAAATAAAAAATTTAAAAAATAAAAATAAAAAATACCAGTGGTTGGGGAAAGGGAAGGTCGACTAGAAAGAACACAAATGATTTTTAGGGCAGTAAACCTACTCTATATGATAATATAACAATGGATACATATCATTATACGTTAGTCTGAATCTATAAAAAGTATAGCATCAAGAATGAACCATAATGTAAACTGTGGACTTTGAATGCTAATGATGAGTCAATGTAGCTTTAGGTTTGTCAGTTGTAACAAATGTACCCTATTGTGGGAGATCTTGATTATGGAGGTAGCTGTGCATGTTTGAAGACAGAGGATACATAAGAAATCTCTGCTATTTGCTCTCAATTTTGCTATGAACTTAAAACTGAGAACATCAAGTTTATTAAAGAAATTGACACACACACACAAATAGAACTAGCATTGATTAATTGGTGGCACAACAATAAACTGACATTATTAAACTTACATATAGATTATGCCTACATTTCTGCTTCCAGCTGAATTCATACTTAGAGATGCCATATTCCTTGGGATGATGGCACTTTCAATGGAAGGAATTTTATCCATATGGATTCTATAATCATAAATTAAATCTAGTCTGGCATTGTGGCTCATGCCTGTAATCCCAGCACTTTGGGAGACTGAGGAGGGCAGATGACTTGAGGTCAGGAGTTAGAGAACAGTCTGGCCAACATGGTGAAACCTGTTTCTACTAAAACTACAAAAATTAGTTGAGCGTGGTGTCAGGCGCCTGTAATCCCAGCTACATGGGAGGCTGAGGCAGGAGAATCTCTTGAACCCGGGAGGCGGAGGTTGCAATGAGCCAAGATTGTGCCACTGCACTCCAGCCTGGGCAATAGAGTGAGACTCCATCTCAAAAAATAAAAATAAAAGTTAAATCTGAGAATATTGTTTTCAAAGCAACAAACAAAATTTTACATATTCAATTAGAACAATCTGTGGGGGTGAATTATTGAGGTCAGTGAAAACAGTATATTCGCTAAATTTATAAAGCTATTAACTATTGCAAACAATCCTTTGTTAGCTGCCATTATCTATATGCATACCGGCCACTCCCTTGAGCCCTGAGTTGTTCCCCAACCCCTTCCCTCCGAAAAAATCTCTACCGCTGGAGTCAAATAGTCACCCACTGAGAATTCATTCCCCATAGGGTCTTACAGCTATGATTCAAATCTATCTTTTGCAAAACTCACTATTACCTTAGTCTTGTGGTTCATGTAGATGAACTACACAACAATCTACTATTTTTTTCTGTGTCAGTAGCTACATTTCTTTAAACGAGTTCTAAAACAGAACTCTTAACATATAGATTGCATCTACAGCAAATTGTAACTCTATAAATTACCAGTGCCACTGGCAGTCCTCAGACACAATAGGAAGCATAACAGGATGGACACTGGTCCATTTCTTTCAACACTAATTAACATTTGCATGGCAATTTTAGTTTGCTACAGCCATCGCTACACTGGGAATCTGGAGCTACTCCAGTCCCACCACCAACCACGCAGTGTTTCCTGCATTTGAGGGCATTCTGCTGAACAACTTATAAAGCCTCACTGAGCCTGCAATCACTGCGGACTAGTGGGGCAAATTTCTCTTGGATAAGAGGCCCAGGGCCCATTTTATTCAAAATGATTACTGATGCTCACACCTCCATGCTATGAATCCCTGCCATCATTAGCGAATGAGGAGGGTACAAATTGTGTGCCCTTCTCAACAACATATTCTTACTGAAAAAATATGCCCATAATTTTCCATAATTTGTGGCCCATGACTCAGCTATCTACTCCTCTTCCACCAGTTAAACACTGCACTTGGCTCAGTGAAATTGCTCATCCACATCCAGCAACACACACTCTGCATTCTCAATCTCTTCTTTGACTCTTTCTTTTTTTCCTCCTATTTTAACTAAAACCTGAATCTTTCCTGAAAAGTCTCATTTTCCTCTACCTGTCTCAAGAGCTGTTTTTATTTTCTCACTTTCAGCATTGGGAATCTGTCCTCCTGGCTTCTAATGTACATTTTCTCTTGTCTATTATGAAAAAATCCTGTTCCTTTAATGTTTATGCCATTCACACAGTGGCAGAGATTTCTAAAAATGCATTTCCTCTGTTCTCTCAGGGCTCCATTTCCCAGACTGTTTTACAGTAAAATGAGGTCATGTGATTTAGCTCTAGCTAATAGAATATTAATCAAAAAGTGATATGAGTTCTTGTAGATCAGTCGTTTAAGAATTGGGTATGCATTGGCTCTGTTCTGTTTTCCAATCTGCTTGCTAGATGCAGATAACAAAGAAACCTGTATAATAATGAAACCATAAGATGGAAGAAGCCTGGATCTCAAATTCACTACTTGGATAAAGCTAGTCATTTGCTACCTTAAACAGGAAATACATCTACCTTGGACGAGAAAAAGTAGTATCAGGAAACTGCTACTGTCTTTGAGCCATTATAATAACATGGGCTCTATTTTTTAATGTAGCTGGCATTACCCTTAACTATACTCTTCCTTGTCATCTACTAAATTCCAGTATAGTTTATCTTATTAATGGGAAACTTTGGCATAAAACAAACCGTTTTTTCCTCTCTATCCCAACCCCAGCATTATCATGAGTAACTGGAATATCCATTAGACAACTTATCCGAAACTATGTCCTCTCAGGTCCTTGACCTCTAGTATCAAATTATTCCCCCCTCAACCTCAGTTTGGTTATTTACACTCATAGGAATGCTTTGAATATTGTCATCTCCTGTAACCCTTCCATCTTCAAAATCAAAATCAACCAATCTGCCATATGACTATAATCTCTCCATCACACCAGCTTGTTCAAGTGCTCTCATGATGACTATTAATTGATTTCATTGAGACGATCATCCGTCTTTCACTTCCTTCCACAACTATCTCACATTCCATTGTGCTTCATTTGAATAACATCCTAAATTTCATTGGTTTTCTGAGTTTTCATCACATCTATCCAACAAAGCCACAAGCCTGTAGGAATTGAGCTGTCTGCCTTTTCTATGGTGTAATAACCAGAGAATGGAGCAATAATTTGTAATACCATACAACTGCGAATGCCAATTCCAGCATAAAGATGTCTCACAAATTTCTAATTAACTCTCAATACTTCCAACAATACAACCACCAACTTAACATCTATCTCTCAACTATGTCAAAATCATCCCAAATCAACACTTTTATAAGTATTTGCTGAATGAATGGGTGAATGGATAAATTAATACAAGTACGTATATAATTATTATCACCATAAACATTCATGTATAAAGCAAGTATTCATATCCACATCATATAAGAGAAAAAATCTGAATTTAACAGAATCCAAGGAAGCCGATGAACTTTGATTCAAATTGAGATCTTCTCAGTTTCCCTAAATCTAAATCCTGAGTGTCTTTCCATCCATACACTACGATGCATATTGAACCTTATGAAATGTTCTTTCTTCATTTAATGTACAACCATAGACTCAAAATGAGAATTAGGTCTAATTTTGAATGCAATTGTCTGTGACTATAAAAATAATGCCCATGGAAGGCCTTATAATGCTTTAAAACCTACACCATTCACTGCAAATACTTTAAAGGAAACATTTTAATTTTGTGAATAAAAATATTTAATAGCCCACACTCCAAATTAAAATTGACACCAAAATGTATCCAAAGGAATCATCTCACAAAAGGAAGGGGACTTAGAAAAAAAATTAAAAATTGACATATAAAAATCATTGTTTTTTATCCTTTATTGAGTGTTTGCCATGTTGCAGACATTATGCTAAGCAATTTATATGTGCAGGAAAATAGAACCTATTATTATCCCGATTTTACAGATATGAAAATTGAGAATTAGAGGAAATAATCAAAGCCAGGAGCCAAATACAACTTCTGTATTATTCCAGACACTGCATTTAACATTAAATTGCCTTTCCAATAAGGAGTTAATTATTTCATTTTGAGCCATTACTTAGTGAAAACTCGACAAGAGTATTTTTTTTTCCTACTAATAGCGTCTGATAATGAGACATTTCAATTATAATCAGATGGAGAAGGAAAGCACTATGTACATTATACAGCTTAGCATTTCCAGGATATTAAACGAGCAAATTGTTTAGTCTTACCCATGAATTCAATTCCCAAGTGGTCTGCTACACCAAAGTCAGCATGGAAGAAGGGGAAGAGAAAAAGAGAAAAAGGTTAGAAAAACTCTATACATGAAAATCAGTGCTTATAACACTAACCCTCCAACGCAAGGAATGTGCCTCAATTTTAACCCCTATGTTTGCTTAGAAAAGATACATTACAGATCACCAAGAGTAGAGTTGCTCTGAACACTGCTGGGTATTTCCTCAAAGCCTCTGAGCTATAGCTTAGATTTTAGATGAACTAATATTGCATAAATTATGAACAATGCTAAGTATACATTTAGCGAAGAAAGAAAAGAAAAATTGTTATATACCATGAACATCTGGCACTAATATTCTTTTCAGAACCCATAATATTTTATGTGGAATAACTATTTGTGCATCATGAATTTATTTGAACCTCCATAATAAAAATAAAAGTGAATAAGCAAGGAACTTCTGCATGACAGGCCCTAATCAGGTGTACTTTACCTCCACAAAACAGCAATGATATTGGACTTTTTTCTCTCTCTCTTTCACTTTTTAGAGGAGAAAACTGTGCTTCAGTGAGATTAAAACTCTTACATAGGTTACAAAATCTGAGACAGTTCCAGGGCACAAATTTTGTTGATCTGACCGTTAAGCCCCATGACTATTTGAATTAACAGCCCATCCTACCAAACACAAACGGCAGCTGTGTCCATGTCTGTTCTACGTGCATATAGAATGCAGACCATCTTGACCAGCTAACATCTGCCTGATCAGCAGAGCAATGAACTGTACTGGGCTGGGCCCCAGCATTCAACCTCAGATGTTCCTCTATTTAAATGGTTCTGTTTTAATCATTCAGTTATTCACTCATTCACTTTTACAATTCATTGCATTCATTAATAATTTTTTTCTGTTGCCATAATATTTGTCTGAAGCGAGAATAAGGGAAAAATCTATGGTTGCCATTGTAATTGTTTCCAAGACTAATTGCTGAGCTTCCTTTTATGAATTCTTTATTTAGCAAATAAGCTTTTCCTTTTAGAAAATATGCATCTAGTTACCTTGATTTCAAAGCCTTTTGTGTTTGTAAATAGGTCATTTAAAAAGTTTATTTAGAAAAAAAAATATACACAGCATAAAATTTATCATTAAAACCATGTTTAAACTCAATGTAATTAATTATTAGGTTGGTGCAAAAGTAATTGCGGTTTTTGCCATTACTTTTGTTAACCTGATATATTGACAATGTTGTACAACCCCCACCACTTTTTTTCCCAAATTCTTCCATCATCCCAATCAGAAACTCTTTGACCCCTAATCCATAATTCCTCATTCATCCCTCCTCTCAGCCCTTGGTAATTTCTAATCTACTTTCTATCCCTATCAATTTACCTTATGAACTGTTCACATTTACTTATATAAAGAAAGATGGTGACAATATTTCTAAAAAGTAGATGCATTCGTTTTTTTCCCCGGCATTTCTTGACTGCTTACTCTGTGGTCATCATACACATGGTGATAGATATCAGGCACACTTTCATGTAAAGAAAGGATTCTTGTTCTCAAGTAGCTCAGAAATGAATGAAAGACCATGGAGAAAAAGCTATGGTCATGCTTTGTCATAAGTGCTATAATGGAAAAGCAGAAAATGTGCACTGGATGAAGAGGCCATGGACCCATAAACTTGCTGCTAGGAGGGGGAGAATGTGAAATACAAAGAATAAAATTTGTACAACCCCATCAAAGAGTGGGCAAAGGTTATGAATAGACACTTCTCAAAAGAAGACATTTATGTGGCCAAAAAACATATGAGAAGAAGCTCATCATCACTGGTCATTAGAGAAATGCAAATCAAAACTGCAATGAGATACCATCTCATGCCAGTTAGGATGGTGATCATTAAAAAGTCAAGAAACAACAGATGCTGGAGAGAATGTGGAGAAATAGGAACACTTTTACACTGTTGTTGGGAGTGTAATTAGTTCAACCATTGTAGAAGGCACTGTGGCGATTCCTCAGGGATCTAGAACCAGAAATACCATTTGACTCAGCAATCCCATTATTGGGTATATACCCAAAGGAATATAAATCATTCTGCTATAAAGATACATGCACAGGTATGTTAATTTCAGCACTATTTACAATAGCAAAGACTTGGAATCAACCCAAATGCCAATCAATGATAGACTGGATAAAGAAAATGTGGCCACATATACACCATAGAATATTATGCAGTCATAAAAAAGAATGAGTTCATATCCTTTGTAGGGACATGTATGAAACTGGAATCCATCATTCTCAGCAAACTAACACAGGAACAGAAAACTGAACACCACATGTTCTCACTCATAAGTGGGAGTTGAACAATGAAAACACATGAACACAGGGAGGGGAACATCACAAACTGGGGCCTGCTGGGGGGTAAGGGGCAAAGGGAGGGAGAGTATTAGGACAAATACATAATGCATGTGGGGCTTAAAACCTACATGACAGGTTGATAGGTGCACCAAACCACAATTGCACATGTATACCTATGTAACAAACCTGCACGTTCTGCACATGTATCCCAGAACTTAAAGTAAAATAAAATCAAATCAAAAAGAATGGAGTTTGTAGAAAAGTTGGCAAGACTATTGTCAGTACTTGTTCAGGTCATTGACTTCTCTGCACGAAAGGTTTTGAGAGCGAATCCCAAGTAAGAGTAGACAAAGAAGTGTATATCAAAGTGAAAGTATTGCAAAATGAGGTGCAACAAACTTCTTTGTCTACTCTTACTTGGGATTCGCTCTCAAAATCTGAGAGGGAGAGTGGGCTGCTCAAAGAGAGAGATAGCCCCTAGTGTCTTGAAGGGAATTTCCTTTATGGAAACTGTACAGACATATTCATAAAATACTGGTGAGGTCAAGGATGTAAAGGTGGATCTGTGGTTAGTACATACACTCAGGATCTACATGCTCTAACACATATCGCATGTATCATTAGCATATAAAATCTCCCTCTAAAGGTGTGTTTTTTGATATTAAAATGAGAAAACTATTACTATAAGCTAAACCTTGAGTCTAGCTACCCGTGTGGGACACTGGAGGAGTCTCTCCCCGTCTCCCAATGCCCAGGAGGCAGAAATTTGTAGCTAATAGCTTCTTGTGCTTTTGGTGCTGATTGATTGGAGACTGGGGAAGTTACATCAGGAATAAGGGACTTTTGTTCTCTTTTCCAAGCCCATACTGAGTATCAGGAACTTGTAACCATGTGGCAGTCTGTTGGTATTCGGTAGGACCGCTTATTTTGCAAAAGCATTAGGTGCTGATGCATGACGGTTCAAGGGGAAAGAGACAGCTATAAAAGTGGCCCCTTGGGCTTTACACACAGGACAAGTTAGTATGGGTCCTAACCTTACTTATCCTGCCTCAAGACCATGTTTTCATTCTTATTCAAATAGGAAGCTTCATGACTGTAGTATCCAGGACACTGCAGAGAGACTAGAGTTGTGGCATTTAAAATAAGGATTACCTATCATTATACTAAAAATAGTATTTTTAAAAGGCTGGGAATAAAAGCTAAACTTTTTCATATAGAGAGAAGAGGAGGTAAACCAGGAGAGACAAGTGTATAGAAATCAGGGAGCAGAGGACCTCAAATAGTGGACCACAGGCGTTCCATATCATGAGTGGGCAGTTAGAAAGCCTTTAGATTCAGCCTGTTTGAACAAGAACTTTCCGGTGGAGCTGAGATGGCTCAGAATTGGCTGCCTGTCATCTGTTTTGCTGGCAGACATAACCCAGATGTGCCCTTTCTTCCTTCTTCCATGACCTTCAATGCTCTGCCTCCGGATGTGACAAGGGATATGGAGCATCGGGCTTTGTGAATCTGTAGATTGTGCTAGGAAATGAGTGGCATGTTGGATTAATAGAGGGCCAATCTGAATGCTTTGAAACCTCAGTACATTCATGACCAGTAGCAGAGACAGAAATCAGAATTTGGAAATTTTTCAAACACCAAATAGGATAAGTAGAAATCATCTTAAGGGAAAGAAAATCTGTCCTCTTTTAACATAACAGAAAAGTTATCCAATTATTACAGTTGTTAACTTTCAGAAATACTCTCAAGCAAGATGGCATTTATATTTTTGTATTTTAATGGGAAGTTATTTATTTTTTTATAATAGCTTGTTAATGGAAACTGACACCACTGAACGTACAAATAAAAAGTTAACTCTAATGTAAATTACCTTTCTCTTTCTTTCTCTCTCACTTTCTTTCTCATGCGTATACACACACAGACACACACACACACATGCTTCCATTGTTTTATTAAAATGTTAAACACTGTGATCATTATTGCAGGGTTTAAGACAGGATTTGGTTCATATGGAAGAATCAATGAAAATCCATGAAAAACAGATGACAAAAAAGCAATTAATTTTGTCATTTGAGTCATACACAGATCATAAACCACACTATTTCTCATAACCCTTCACTGGCTATTTCTCAAAGCAAACAGTGTGCCCAGGGATATTGATGCTTGCGGGAAAACATCAAGTGAGACAGGGGAAGATTAATTAATTAATAGTTTATTCGTTCACTCAGCAAACTATGTGTCAAGTACTGCACAGATATTAGAGTGGAAGAAGAGGCACATAGCTTAAGCAAAAACAGTTTGATTTTATCTATAACATACATATATTTGAACATATAACTTCCTTCCTTTTAACACTTCAAAACTTTTATTTGTAAAATTAGCATCTGTTTTGGAACACTCCCACCTTTGGAGTGTACAGTAGTGGGTAACATTTACTGAGCACCTACTGTATACCAGGAACTGCTTTACATATTATCTCACAGCAATTTATAAGATTGTTGTAATGCTCATTTTACAGGTAAGAAATGGAAGCACAGAGAGGGGAACTTTCTCTAAACCAGCTTGCCCGTAAGTGCTGGGAACATGATGGAGCCTAGGCCAGCTTGGCTTTTAGCTACCAGTTATACTCAAAGTTTACTTATCCCTTTCCTATGAAGAAAAAGCTAATTTTTACAAAATTATCAGGTAATGAGATCTTCAGGGAGGAATTATTTAATCCACTTAAGAGAACAAGTTGTTTTCAAGTATCCTCAGGCAGAGTAGAAGCACCACTTACTTACTTTCTCACCCCTGGTTTATTGATGAAGTGCGAAATATAAGCTAGGTAGCGGGTCGGACAAAGAAAGACAACTATTATCGGTCTCCAAGGAGTCCAACTGGGAAATCATTAATATTTCTTCATTGGTTACCAGGGAAATTTCTTCACAACGAGGCTGGCCCAGTTGAAGTTACTTGCTTGCACATACAGCAAGCAATATATAAAATGTTGAGTCTGAAAATATGCCCAACAGTGAACCAAATGATCTTACAACTGGCAACATACTTAACAAATGCCAGCAGCCCTGCTGCAGAGCTGAAACATTCTTCAGATTTGAGGACTAGGTACCTGCCTAGTGAGACAAAATGAGTGTTGTGGTTTTTTTTTAAAACACTAAAAATTCCTGGAAAACACTTGGAAAGTTGAAGCCCGCATTTTTTAATTAACAAAAATTATATAAATTTATGGTGTACAACCAGATATTTTTAAATACATATACATTGTGGAATGGCTAAATCAGGTTAATTAACATGTGCACTCACATACTTGTCTTTATGTGGTGAGAACATTTAAAATGGACTCTGTTAGCAAGTACATTGTTATTAACTATAGTTGCCGCATTGTACAATATTTCTCTTGAATGTTTTCTTCTTATCTAACCACTAACTGAAGTTTAAGGCCCGGGTGTTTCTAAAGTATTCACAATTCTGTGTGACTCAACAATTCAAAACCTCTTGTTTATATGCTGACACAAAAGGGGCTGCCCCCAGGTGGGCAGGCTGCAACAGAGCAAGCGAAAACATCGTTGACTTGATTCCAATCTCAGGATGCCACCTTCAGCTTTGTTACCCGGCCTATGAACAGGAACTCACTGCAATGCAGCCCTGGGACAAAGCAACCCAATGTGGGTTTCAGCATCAGCCCTGTGCTAAAAGTAACGGAGCGAGGTGATTCTGATCATACAAGAGTCCCAAATGTGATCATTTAAACCCTGGTCTATGGGATATGGAAAAGCATGTTCCAGGAAAATATTAATCTGTGTTTTAAAAAGTTAGACTACTGGCCGGGTGTGGTGGCTCACACCTGTGATCCCAGCACTTTGGGAGGCCGAGGTGGGTGGATCACGAGGTCAGGAGATCGAGACCATCCTGGCTAACACAACGAAACCCCGTCTCTACTAAAAATACAAAAAATTAGCCGGGCGTGGTGGCAGGCGCCTGTAGTCCCAGCTACTCAGGAGGCTGAGGCAGGAGAATGGCTTGAACCCGGGAGGCGGAGCTTGCAGTGAGTGGAGATCGTGCCACTTCACTCCAGCCGGGGCGACAGAGGGAGACTCCATCTCAAAAAGAAAAAGAAAAAGAAGAAGAAAGAAAGAAAGAAAGAAAAAACCAAAACAAACAAACAAAAAAAATTAGGCTACTGCCTTGAAGTTAAATGGGCTTCTCTGCTGCAAGAATCCCCCAATTCCCTCCTGGGTGTGTGGAGAGTCTACGGGCAGTAGTTCAGTCACAGCATTTCCAACTTGATGAAAGCAATCACGTTCTGATGGAGTGCCCAGTGGAACTAGTGATATAAGGTACCTGCTCTGGGAAATACTTGCCATAGGAGTGTGGAGCAAACCACCCACTCAGTTACAAAACGTGTCAGTCATAAATGCTTTATCTTAATAACTGAACTGAAATCTGTCACTCTGTAGATTCCACCCACAGATCCCTGTCAAGTAACTTTTTCACTGGTGACACTCTAGGTAGAGGTAGTCCATTGCAACCAAGAAGAGTAAATAGGTTTGGTGAGGAAGGCAAGTTGGGTCTTGAACATTTGCTAACCATAATACCTGAGCTCATCATGCTCTAGTAGTTTCTAAAATCACTGTAAAGCAATGTAATTGTCTCAGGTATCAACAGTGGGTCTGTGTATTCTTCTTGCTCTGAGATGAGAGTATGGACAAGATGCTGAGATGTCCTATGTTGAGAGATTGCCCTGCATGTCCCAGTTTATTACAGCAAAACAGGCAAGCTAGGAAAGGCTGGCGTAGACTTTAAGATTTCTGATTAGGAGGGGAAAAAGGAATGGGACTGGCTCTGGCTGTAGTTGCTGAGAGAAGCTGCAGGCTAGAAAACAAAACATGGGATCCACAGAATATATACATTTCAAAAAGTTAAAGGGTCAAAGGGCAGGGGAATAGGGTTCGACAAAGGCTTCCAGAACATAGGGCTGTGTCAACAAGGGAAGTGACACTTGATGGTCACTAAGAGAATATGGCAGCAGGAAGGAATGTGGCAGCCAGATCTGAATGCCTTTGGCCTTAAGTGCCACAGTGGGAAAGGGGCACAGGGAACTGTCAAGAGTGTGAGCACACTTCTGGTGAGCCAGGCAGAACAGGTCCTTTCCAGGAGCTTTGTTCAATCTTAGAACGTCTGTCTTAAAAGGAAAGGGATATTATCACTTCATCCTTTTTCTAGCATTTTATCCTTAGTGCAAGATTTAGGATGTTAATTACAGGGTTGATTTTAAACTTCATGCTCCCTTTATGAAATTATGCTAAGTTACTAAATACATAATTTCATCTTTATGGGCATGTATATTTAATTTTAGATTTTCACAGGTTCACAAATAAAAAGTGGAAGGTAAAAAATCATATTAATCAAAAGAAATTGATACTGCTCTCAATATCTCTTAGAAGTAATTCCTGCTAATTATTTTATGTTCTTTCTAGTCTTCCTTCCATATATGTAAAATACACTAAACGTCAATTTTACACAAAATCATCCTGTTTTATGTGCCTAAATCAGGAGTCTATCTGTGGCCACTGCAGCTCTATAATCCCAATCTCCCACACTGAACTTCCATCACATCAGAACTGACAGCTTTTTCCACGGTGGAGAGTAGGTCACGACATTATTACTGTGGTCAGCCTCACACCAGACAGGCCATCAGTCATGCAGGAGGGAAAACCACTTTTCTAGAAAAGCACACAGCCCCAGTCTCCTTTCTCAGGGCTGTGTTACAGAGCATTATCTCTTTACTTTTCTTCCCCAAAGCTCCACTGCTGATACAGGCTGAATTTAATAATCTCTTATCATCCTCTAATAAGAATGTTGATTTGTATCAAAGGATGGGGAGAAGCAGGCAGCCATGGAGACTGCACCCCATGATGATGTACAGCAAACTCAAGATGAGCACTCTGCTCTGCAACGTGAAATAGCATGACAAGGTTTCAACTGAGGTTAAGGAGGGATCATTTGCTTAGGCTGCTCCTCAGAGATGGATTTTGACTAAATAATGGGTAGAATTTTGCAGTGCAAACATCTTGGAGCATTAGACTGAAATCTTACTCAATTTTTGCAATTACTGATTAAAGGATTTAATAAGAATTACCATTATAGAGAAGAATTCATCATTCAAAAACAAAATACTTCCTTATTGCTTCTGTCACTAGTGATAGTAACTGCGTACAGTTGAATACACTAGAGTTCCTGCTCTTGAGACTCACATGTGTCCTTCAGGATCTTCTCATGTTTAATCAACTTTCTAAAATTCTTAATTCTTATATTTTGTCACTGGGCACTTCGACACATATCCTTTTCTTTTCTTTCTTTCTTTTTTTTTTTTTTTTGAGACAGAGTCTCGCTCTGTCTTCCAGGCTGAAGTGCAATGGCACAATCTCGACTCACTGCCTTCTCTGCCTCCCAGGTTTAGGGGATTCTCCTGCCTCAGTCTCCCAAGTAGCTGGGATTACAGGCACGTGCCACCACGCCCAGCTAATGTTTGTATTTTTAGTAGAGACAGCATTTTGTCATGTTGGGCAGGCTGGTCTCAAACTCCTGGCCTTAAGTGATCTGCCAGCCTTGGCCTCCCAAAGTGCTGGGATTACAGGTGGGAGCCACTGTGCCCAGCCCACATATCTTTTTATCTAATTTTTAAAATTAGACTGTAAAGTAGTGCAACTGAGCCCCATTGAACAATTAAAAAAAGAAGCTTCTGTGAAAAACTGAAGGGCATATTTGTAGATTCCTAGATTCCTAGGATGGGAAAAAATCTGAAATCCCAGGACTGAACGGTAGTTGTTTCTTTTTCTCTCTTTCATCACTCCACCCTATCACAGAGTCTGACATTTTGTGGACACTCAGTATGTATTTATTGCATGAGTAAAAATGCCATCTGGTTAAGCTCTCAGCATGTGACATCTATATGTCTTTCAGAGCATATCCAGCCTGTTCTCTGTCACTTCTGGGTTTTTGATGATTCCAAGCAACATGACACCTCTGGTGGCAACTCATTCAATATTGAAAAACGATATCCACAAATGTTTCCAGAAAACTTCCCCAAATCAAAGCACATTCAAATGCTACTCACTTGAATCTATAATTCTGGAATCCAGAAAACACTAGATTATTATCCAAGAAGGTCCAACTGATGGCTGTCTTTGTTATATAATTTTTGTATATAATTTAGGATTCACTTGAGTAAGTGGTCTACCATCAGAAAAAATTTAAATTTTTCCATGGTGACTAAAATGCTATTATACATGCTATTTAAGACTTGTTCCCCTTAGCAATGTCAATTTAATCAATCTTTGTAATAGCTGCCACATGTTCTGTTTTTTTTTCTATCTTTTCAGCTTCAATCTTTATAAGTATCAATGAAGGCACACGGCTGGACATGGTGGCTCACACCTGTAATCTTAGCACTTTGGGAGGCCGAGGAAGGCAAATCACTTGAGCCCAGGAGTTTGAGACCTGCCTGGACAACATAAATAAACTCCATCTCTACAAAAATAGAAAAATCAGCCGGGCATGGTAGTGTGTGCTTATAGTCCCAGCTACCAGGAAGGCTGAGGTGGAAGGATGGCTTGAGCCTGCGAAGTGGAGGTTGCAGTGAGCCCAGATAGTGCCACTGCCCTCCAGCCTGGCAACAGAGTGACACTGTCTCTTTAAAAAAAAAAAGACACACAGAAGAGTTTACCATTAATAGATGGAAGGGTTAGAATAAAATAGGGGAAAGTCTACTCAAAAAAGAGAAAGAAATGAAAGGAAAGAAAGAAGGATTACATGGCCAACCGCCATGTGTTCACATATGTGTTTGCAGTTTTCATACTAATGATTGACGCCTTGGGTCACAAATTGTTTTAATACCATGCTTTTATTCACACTTCTAAATTCAAATTGCAATATCGTCATGATGAACACTAGTTCACAAAATGATGGACATATTTTGAGAAACATTGCTCTGAGCTGCACTCCACTAAAGAAAAACCAAAGACAACTCACCCCCACTTCCCATCATGGATAACACCTTGTGACATGAAGATACTAGAAGAGGAACCCCCTGCTGCCCATCTGTCTAAGACAGAGGAACCAAACAGAAAGGCTACCCAAGGGGTCCAGGTAGAGTATTCTTAGTCCTGGACCAACTGCTCAAGATATTTATCTAGAGCAGCCAAATACTGTAATGTAGTGGATATGGTAGAAAGTCTCTTTACTGATGACTTAAGAAAAGAGAAGGTCCATGGCGAGAATGCAGTGAAAATAATTCATCCTAACAAGGCAAGTTGAGGCCCTAACCAGGAGGAGGTACTCTTAGGTTAGGACTCAGGAAATTAGGCAGCAACTGATACCATCAAGAAATTGTGTGAGGTAAGACAAGATGAACTCATATTTTTTTTTTAAAGTATTTTGTTAACTACTCTTCAAGTTAGGCTCATATTTAGTGGCAAGGCACTGTAGCTTCTGAAGTCGGGCTTGTCCATCGTTAAAGCTTGGTTGGCTTTGTTTACTGTATTTTGTTTTATACGATGGTGTCTGCTTATGTGGAAAAGATCATTCTTCAAGTGCAGAAGGTATCTGGCTATTTAAAGTTCTCTCATAGGAAATCACTGTAAGATTAAAAAAACAAAAAACAAAGCACAGCCTTTTCTCCGCTTTCTCCCAAAACTCCAAGCATCCTGTTCTGCTCATACTCCCCGAAATAGACCCCTATACACAACACACATCATCTTTTTGTTCCTGCCATTCCAATTCCATTAGCTTAAATATCTTTCCTGATGAACTCCCAAGTCTTCCTCTAAAGAACTCTTCCCATCTTTCGAGGCCTAATTCCTCTGGAAGCTATCTCTGATTTCCTGAAATAATGTTACGTGCTCTACTTTTCTATGAGTGATGATGGGATCTCCATTTAGCATGTAGAATTATTATGTCTTGGATTATAACTAGTAGTGATATATCTATATCATAATTAATTAGGTGAACTGTGATTTTCTTCCACTTCTAGTGCCTTTCCAATAGCATGTGGCAAGTGAATGCTTATTGAATCTTTTTGCATAATCCCACCAATTTTCTGTCTTATGGTAGGTATACTTTCGGGAAGTATAAATCTCAACAAAATTGGCATAGAAGGGACATTCCTCGAAGTCATAAAAGCCATCTATGGCAAACCCACAGCCAGCTTCATACTGAATGGGGAAAAGTTGAAAGCATTCCCCCTGAGAACTGGAACAAGACAAGGATGCCCACTCTCACCACTTCTATTCAACAAAGTATGGGAAGTCCTAACCAGAGCAATCAGACAAGAGAAAGAAATAAAGGGCACCCACATTAGCAAAGAGGAAGCCAAACTGTTGCTGTTCGCCAATAATATGACTGTATACCTAGAAAACCCTAAAAATGCATCCAAAGAGCGCCTAGAACTGATAAATGAATTTAGCAAAGTTTCAGGATACAAAATTAATGTACACAAATCAGCAGCACTGCTATACACCAACAGCAATCAAGCTGACAATCAAATAAAAAACTCAACCCCTTTTACAAGAGCCACAAAAAATAAAAAAATTAAAATAATTAAAAATAAAAATAAATAAATAAATAAATAAATAAGATACTTAGGAATATACCTAACCAAGGAGATGAAAGACCTCTACAAGGAAAACTACAAAACACTGCTGAAAGAAATTGTAGATGACACAAACAAATGGAAACACATCCCATGCTCATGGATGGGTAGAATCAATATTGTGAAAATGACCATACCGCCAAAAGCAATCTACAAATACAACGCAATTCCCATCACAATATCACCATCATTCTTCACAGAACTAGAAAAAGCAATCCTAAAATTCATATGAAACCAAAAAAGAGACCACATAGCCAAAGCAATACTAAGCAAAAACTTTATACTAATTTCTACTAATGCTTTCATTCAGGCCATCTTTGGCGCCATAATTTTCCAGATTTTCCGGGCATTTCCAAAAGACGTCCATTAACATACACACATACACACACTCCATATTTGGAATTATATAATTTATTGCTCATTGAATTGCCAATCACCTACAGTGGGGTGGGGGAAGGTAAAAATCCTTCCTTACCCTATTCTAACACCTCAGTCAAACTAGGCCACCATGTAAGTGACTACTCCAATAAAAAGATATTTTAAATGTCTTCTTTTAAAAAGAAAAAGTCAGGGAGGGTTGACTGCAATGGAGGAAACTATTATCTAATAATTAGTTGGAAACTCAGTTGAATCCAGGCATTTTAAAGTCTTACCCTCATGCTCCCACTACCTTCTCTTCTAGTCTTGATAACTTTCTATATGTATTTTCAAGATATTTGACTGGAAATAATTACTCCACTTGGCACCCTATTAGTGTGATAACCTTTTCAATGCAGTCTGCTGAAGTCAGAAGCTAAGTATGGATGAATTTAGAAATTTCTAATTTTACATCACTTAGCCATTACCAAGGCAAACGAATAGAATCTACAACATCCTTCCTTGGAACTACCATCTACGTATTATAGGTTTGGGAATCTGAATGACATCCTCCTCCCTTATCATCATAGCATCCCTGCTAGTAATGGTATTTTATAGATCAGAAAACTGAATTTCCGAGAGGTGAGCTAATTTTCTTTCTTTTCTTAAATAGCTGCATTTTATTTTATTATTATTAATTTTTAAATTTTACTTTAAGTTCTGGCATACATGTGCTGAATGTGCAGGCTTGTTGCATAGATTTACATGTACCATGGTGGTTTGCTGCACCTGTCAACCTGTCATCTAGGTTTTAAGCTCCATGTGCATTAGGTATTTGTCCTACTGTTCTCCCTCTCCTTTCTCCCCAAGCCGCTGACAGGCCCCGGTGTGTGATGTTCCCTTCCCTGTGTCCATGTGTTCTCATTGTTCCACTCCCACTTATGAGTGTTAATTTTCTTAAGATACAAAGTGTCTTACTTTGTTAAAGCACGCAGGCTTCACCCACAGAAAACTTTCCACCTTGTTTAGTGTTCCCTGTCGATCAGTGATGCTGCAGCCCTATCCTGCTTCTCCAGTGCTATCCCCACATTCCCTTTCCAATTCCAAAGTCCCGCCTTGCTCATGTGCAGTCTGGTAAGTTTCATTTGTATCGACTCACTTCAAGTAAAACCAGTGCTGGGATGCATATCTTTTCCTACAGAGGATCACTACTACAAATTGTCTTTTGTGGAATGTTTTACATCTATATACTCTGAGTTTCATCACCCTCCACTCTAATTATTATAGTCATTAGTTTGCTTGCCCATCTCCAAGTGACTGTAAGCAATTTAATTAAATGATTTGCTTAATTTTTCTTTATATCATAGATTTCAGGACAATTCCTGGCACAGATCAAGCATATGAACAAATTAAAAAAGAAAAAAAAAAAAACCCTAAATAGCTTCATGGACTTTTGAACTTTTGTTCAAGGTGATCTCTCTTATTTGTAGTTCCTTCTCTCCTGTATCCCTCCTTCCATTGCCTTAGGGAAGGGAGATCTTGGCAATAAAAAGAGAGAGAAAAATATTTGAGGTTATCCAATCCTTAGCCCAGAAGAAATAAAGGTACAGAATAATAGATTTCATGGTATAGACAAAGGACCAGATGTCCTCTGCAGATTAATACACTAAAGATTTTCTCGGTGAAGGTAACAAATGGGAAAAAATCCAAAATGTCTGGGAGAAGACCTTCAGCAATAAATATGCACACTGCTGCTGCCAAGCCATGCATTTCTTTCCCTGCCTCCTGCTCCAATGAGAGAAAATAAAACAAGAATCGTCAATGCCACAGAGAATCTGCCCAACCCCCAAGCTCCGTGTCCTCCAAGAGCACCAATGCTTAGGCCCGCATAAGTCACGCCTCTTCCCAAAGTTTGATGCAAACCCCAGGAAGCTGGAATTAGACAAACGAACTGTATCTACACTTTTCTCTAAGTCAGTGAAATGTAACTTTAAATAGAAATTTAGGAAATTTAAATAATAAAAAATCATAATACAGCTTAAGTTTTTAAGGCTTAATCAAGGCACTCACTCTATTAACTTTACATGACTTAACTCACGGAAAACCTACAGCAACGTTATAAAGTGTGTTCTATTTTTATTCCCATTTTAGAGATGCAGCTGAAGCATGGGTTAACTAATTTCTTCAACTTGTAACAAAAAGTGCTGGGATTCAAACTCAGGTGATAAGCTTCAAGTTTTTACCCTTTGAATTCAGTACATCTATGGCCAATTACCACATATCCACCCCACATTTTGTAGACTGAGATTTGTTCCTGCTGCAAAATTTGGAAGATATTTAATTCACTTACTGTATTTCAAAATTAGATACAATCTCACTGAACTCAATGTTTTCTCGTTATCTTTACGTTTTACTTTATTTTAAACTTCTGTTTTTTAAAATTGGCATTTTTGTTGCTCTTAAAAAATTTGGAGTCTAAAATAAGGTAATTTGTATGGCAACTAAACAAAATATTTAAACAGCTAGGTGCAGATAATTTTTCAACCAATTTTTAAGATTTCATGCTGTTAAGCACTTACTATTGGATCATTCTTGCTACCAGCATTTGATATTACTAAACCGAACAATTTTATTTGGTGTCAATTCAGTTCGAATTTTTGTTTTAAGTAATTTTTCTTTTTTCAGGTTGATAGATGGATGGTGAATCCAAGATGAGTTCAAAGCTGTAGGAGATTTAAATAAAACCTTTCCCCCATTGTTCAAATTGAGCTTTTGCTAGAGGTAACGAAATTCATTTGCTCATTGCAGGGACCAAAGGTGACAGCAGCGCGCTGGGGACCAGCAATGTCAATCAAAGATATGAGTGGGAGGAGTGAATCTTGTAATGACTGATAGCCTCATTGCCCTGGATAACTGCATGGCTACAGCAAGACAAATTCTCTTCTGTACCAACTTCATCTGTTCCTTCCAGTGCTAATATTCAATGCCCCCTCTAAGGTTCTTCTCCTAAGTGCAAATTCCTTGAAGCATCCTCTAGAAAACTTGTCTCTATTCCTCTGTCAAGCACTTCTTTGTATATGCAATGCTTTGTCTAACTGTTCACTTAGCCCCTCATGTCTTCCACCAACAAGCTGGTTCAAGCCAACCACTTCTCTCACCTGGATGGTTTTACTACAGAAGCCTCCTCCCTGATTTCTCTGCTTCCACCTTTGCTCCCTACCTACAGTCTCTTTCCACGCAGCCCAGAGAGATCCCTTTAAAACTTAAATCAGATCACACTATCCCTTTGCTTGAACATCCCCTCCCATGGCATCTCATCTTCAGAACAGAAGCCAAAGTCACTGTCAGAATCTAAAATGTACCTGTACAATCTATGCCTCTATTAACTCTCTGACCACACTCTTCCTACCATTCCCCTCTCCCTTACTCCATCCAATTCAGTCCCATTAACCTCATAGCAGTTCTTCTAACCAAAATGCATTCTTCTTCCTCCGAGACATGGGTTGGCTGCTGCACCTGCCTGTAATGCTCTTCTTTCAGACATTTACAAAGCTCAACCTCTCACCTTCTTTCACGCCTGATGGCATCTTATCAGAGGTCATATCATATAAAGCAGCACTTCCTATCCTCCTCACCCTTCTTTTCTTTACTCCTAACAATTTACTACCATATAAAGAATAACCATGTCTCTCTGGTGATTTTCCATTTCCTTTTCTGCTCCACACTAGAATGTAAAGCTCTGTGAGGCAGGGGCTTCACCATGTGTTAATTATCTAGGGCTTCCATAACAAAGCACCAGAAAGTAGAGGGCTTAAACAAAAGTAACACATCCTCTCCCAGTTCCGGAGGGTGGAAGTCTGAAATCAAGGTGCCAGCAGTGTTTGTTCCATCTCAGGATTGTGAGGCAGAATCTGTCCTATGTCACTCTCCTAGCTTCTGATGGTTTGCTGGCAATCTTTTCTGTTCCTTGGCTTGCAGGAGCATTGCCCTGATCTCTCTCTTCATCTTTACATGGTGTTCTCCCTGTTTGCATGTCTGTGTCCAAATTTCCCCTTTTGATAAGGATATCAGTTATATTTGATTAGCACCCATGCTAAAGATCCCATTGTAACTTGATTACCTGTTTAAAGACCCCCATCTCCAAATAAGATAATTGGAGTTACCGGTATTAGGACTTGTATTAGTCCGTCCTCACACTGCTAATAAAGATATAATGGAGAATGGGTAATTTATAAAGAAAAAGAGACTTAACCGACTCACAGTTCCACATGGCTAGGAAGGCCTCACAATCATGGCAGAAGGCAAAGGAGGAACAAAGGCACATCTTACATAGCGGCAGGCAAGAGAACATGTGCAGGGAACCACCCTTTATAAAACCCTCAGATCTCATGGGACTTATTCACTATCGTGAGAACAGCATGGGAAAACCCACCCCCATGATTCAATTGTCTCCCCCTGGGTCCCTCCCACCACGATATGTGGGGATTATGGGAACTACAGTTCAGGATGAAATTTGGGTGGGGAGACAGCCAAACCATATCATTCTGCCTCCTACCCTTCCCAAATCTCATGTCCTCATAATTCATAACACAACCATGCCCTTCCAACAGTCTCCCAAAGTCTTTACTCATTTCAGCATTAACTCAAAAGTGCACAGTCCAAAGTCCCATCTGAGACAAGGCAAGTCCCTTCCACCTATAAGCCTGTAAAATCAAAAGCAAGTTAGTTACTTCCTAGATACAATGTGGGTACAGGCATTGGGTAAATACACCCCTTCCAAATGGGAGAAATTGACCAAAATGAAGGGGCTATAGGCCCCATGCAAGTCCAAAATCCAGAAGGGCAGTCAAATCATAAAGCTCCAAAATGATCTCATTTGAACCCATGTCTCACATCTGGGTCACCTTGATGCAAGAGTTGGGTTTCCATGGTCTTGGGCAGGACGTAACATAAATCTTTAGAAGACAAAATTTAAGCCACCAGGATGTGTCTGTGTTGTTTTATTCATTGTATCTATGACATCCAACACAATGTCTGCTATAAAGTAGGTTCTCAACAAATATTTTTTACTGACTCAATGAAATTCATCATATTGAAATGCAGCAAAGGCCAATTTATCCATTCATACATTTCCAGCTCCCTGTGACCTTTGTGTCAAACTCACGACTCTAATACAAACTACTCCTTTTACTGTCATGCTTTTTTCTCTGCATATATGTTTATCTGTTATCGCCAAATAAAATCAAATTTTAATTAGTTATTTAAATTTAACAAATATTTACTCAATGACTACTCTATAACATGCTCTGTGAACCCTTGTGAGGACATTAGAATAAATACAATTTTAAAACCTTGTCAAATTCTGTGAGCTCAAAATACAATTTCAAAATCCAAATTTAGCCAGCATCTCAAGGTTTCTATTGATACAACCCTGTACTAAGCACTGGGAATCCAAAAGTATTGAAGACATCGTCGGTGCCCTAAATAAGTTTTCAGTCTTGGATAAGGAAATGCAGTGCCCACCATCAAAAGCATAGAACCATCTGACTGAAGTATTCATGATATACACATTTTTCTGAAAATTACTATCTGAAAATATTTGGCTTGATGGTACCTAAAGGAACATGATACAGTGGGAAAAGATATTAGCATTTAATTGTACGGGGTTTCATACCAGACTGTACAAAAGATATTCAAAAGATATTAGCATTTAATTATATGGGCTTTCATACCAGACTGTACCTTTCAGTAACCGTGTTTGACCATAGGTAAGTTACTTAATATTTCTATGTTTCAGTTCCTCATCTATTGAAGAAATGAAATGCATATGATTTATAAAACAATTAAATTAGATAATATATCTAATTTTGTAGACACTGCTATTTGCCTACTTGATATCTACTCTCCACTGTACCACATCTATTCAAAGTGTCAATATAGCCAACTAAAATCCTGAATTTTGCAGCCTTCCTTGTGCCATTTAAGGTGGTCATGTGACACAGTGCTGTTTTATAAGACTGGAGCAGATAATTTCCTAATAGGGCTTTCAGCAAAGCTCTTTCTAAGGGGACAGATTCAATTGCCACATGCCATTTGCTGGGTGCCCTCTTTCTTCAGCCTAGAGGATGGACAGAGCAGCCTTCCTGCAATTTGAAGGCAGCTGCATGAGTTTGGAAAGCCACATGCTACAATGGTAGATGAGAAGAACTTAAGGAACTGGATCTCTGATGAGTCTGCAGTGCTGTAACAGCCCCAGACTCCTACACCTCTGTACTTCTCACAACTTCAGAAAAATAAAACCCACAATTTACTCAAACCATGGTTTCATTGGGTTTTCTGGCTCTTGTAGCCCAACATTATCTTAGTTGATCAAAGCACAAGCACAATGTTGTTCATAGTAGATATGTATTTTGTATATTCTATGTGGTTCTGTTTGCATCACAGCTCCAAAGCCAAACTACTGCAGAATTTATGTAATGAGAACTTTAGATGTACATTGTTTTTATAAGTGGATATCCTTTTCCTAGAAATGAAGTATTTAGAAGTTATTATACCCCATTATATGCAATTCTTACAATCATGTATTTGTTTTATTATCTTCATATTGTACACACACACCATCTTGCCATTACTCTCAAAATCTTCCATTTGTGCTGATTGTTCTGCTTTTTCAAGCAGAGAATCTTCTACCTTTGAATTTTTAGCAGCCCTTCATAAATAACATTAAACAGCTTTCTTCTTTGAATTCTATTTGATGCTGAAAAATAATCATCATTCAGGGATCCCTTAAAGTAAGCTCTATTTGTTTCATACAAATGCATTTTTTAAAATGCATTTTAATAAGTCCGTGGAGAGCAGCAGCAGCATCTGCTATTATAATTCCCCAAATTTCAGAATGCTGAAATTAAATACTCTCTTAGCATTGCAGGTTGTATTATTTTCTCTTCCAGGGAGGCTTCAAGTCTCTTTTCTTCTGAATCTTGTGCCAAGCTTGTTTGCTATCTCTTTTTCTCTCGTAGCCAAAATCCGCTGGTTAGAAAAAAGCCTCGTGAGTGTTCTGCTCAATACAGAGTATTCATTTAGAGCATAGTGGTATCTGCTGCATAGCTAAAAAGATGATTTAAAGTTCTCTAAGTTGTCCTGAATCTATAATCCCACCCATGAAACAGGATGAAAATGCTAGGAGGACATTCATCTCTTCAGGGGTAATGATGAAGTATGGTTCAATCAGACGGTGTTTCTCAACTATAGACTGTTGACAATCTGTATCAGAACCAGCTAGAGTGCATGCTAAAAATGCAAATTCTATGAGCTGTAGGTTTAATAAATTCCCAGGGTTACTCTTAAGCACTTTAAGTTTGAGGTCTACTCACTTCTCAGTGTACTATATGTGTGTATGTATTTATGGTAGCTTAAAGGTTAAGTTGCATTAACATTCCTTCTTAGTTGTTTTTGTGAATGGATTTCACAGAAATATTCAAGGTAGATAAAACAAACTATCCACTGTGTTGTATCTTTTCATTTTATTTATTTTTTTCCTTTTGTTAAAATATTTATCCTCTTCCATGTCTACTTTTCTCCCTCACATATCGCAAAGGCTTGAGACAAATGTTCCATTGACTTATTTTTTTCTTATTTTTTCTTTTTATTTTCTATTCCGAGTTTATTCATTTCCCACAACTTCTGTCTTTCTCCTGCAAAGATTTTTAACATCAATACCACCCCCCCCCCCTATTTTTTTTTTACCTGCCCAGGCATGTTTTTAATTCCCCTTGTGCCTTACACGTATAAGCACACATTGGCATTTTCCTTCCAGTATGACAACTTATTTTGTAGATCGCCAATTCCTCATTTTCGTATATGCGTAAAATAGGAAATCATCTGGCCTCTTCAGGAAGGGCTTATTGAGTAGGGATAACCCCAGTGGTTATGACAGTAAGAGCAATGATGTAACTTTGTCAACTTTATTCCCAGATATGAAAGGAAAATGATAGTTAATGTATATTGATCATTCAGTAAGCCAAGTCCTGTATGAGGCACCACTACTGGCACGTATAGAAGTCAAAACAAGCATGTAATACTTGAAGCCCTTTATCATTCATTTGTTTATTTATTTATTTTGAGATGCAGTCTCGCTTTGTCGCCCAGGCTGGAGTGCAGTGGTGTAATCTCAGCTCACTGCAACCTGTGTTTCTCGGGTTCAAGCGTTGCTCCTGCCTCAGACTCCCAAGTAGCTGGGATTACAGGCACACAACACCACACCTGGAAAATTTTTGTATTTTTAGTAGAAATGGGGTTTCACCACGTTGACCAGGCTAGTCTCAAACTCCTGACCTCAAGTGATCCGCCTGCCTCAGCCTCCCAAAGTGCTGGGATTACAGGCGTGAGCCACCACTCCTGACCTGTGAAGCCCTTTAAATTTCCACCCTATCTTTTGAAATTTGAGAAATAGAAGCAAAAGAGTTTTTTTTTTTTTTTTTTTTTCCAACACTCATTTAATTAACCCTTTGCTGTTCCTTTGAGGAAACAATTATTTTATTTTGCAAACACTGTCTTCATCAGCCTTTTAGTTATTCTAACACAAATGCAGCTTCTTATTTGGGGGGAGAAAAAAAAGATTGTAGAGGCCTTTTGGATCCTAGGAGATTAACTACTTTGTACTATCCTGTAAAAGATTGTTAAGTTGTAGACAGAATTGCATCCCGAGAGATTGTTTCTCCATTTTTTTAGATGAGAATGTTGAATCTCAATAAGGGTAAGCAAATTGTCCAAGATCAGATAACTAGTAAGTAATATTTCAAACTTGAACTCCAGTTTGGGATTCAAGATATGTACTGCAACTATCAGAGATTTTAAATTGCATCAGTGATAGCAAGGGCAGGACTCAAACCCAGTCTTGGCATCTGGGGACAGCCCTTTCCCCAGCACTGCATTCTGACTCCCAAAATCTTCTTTATATTTGGATTAATAGAGAGTGCAGCAGTATTGTATCAATAAGGACTAAATACAGAGTCCATCATCGTGCATAATGGGATTTAATTAGAAGGAGACACTTAAGGAAATGTTTTTGAAACATATAAACGAGGCCCATAAAAGGAGTCACTCACCAGAACATATTAGCTAGCTGGCTTTCTTTTATAATTTCTGCCATTGTCTGTGATTTATTTTACTTTGCTAATATGTAGGAATTTCATCTAAATTCTCAGCTCTTTATGGCATTTATAATCTAAATTAATTTATTTGTGTTCATATATATATATATATATATATAGATCTATTTAACTATGACAAATGATATGTTGGAGGTTTCAATTATAATTATGTTTGCAACAAACTTTTATAAATCTAATATGTTTTGCCATATATATTTAGTTGCTATGTAGATCGGTTTGTACTGGTTAATGGCTGGATATCACCTTGATAAATTGTGCTTTTATCATTACTTAATGTCTCATTTTATCCTGATTCATTACGTTAACCTTCCCGTGCATGTCGCCGCTCATTAATATTGCTACTTTTTAACTTTATGCTTTCCTATATTTTAAAATGCATTTGATTAGTATCCCTTCTCCCTTCCCTTCATTTTCCATCTTATCATTGAAGTGTGTTTCTTTTAAACAGTAGACAGCTGCGCTTTGCTGTGCTCACCTAACATCTATCTTTAGATGAATTCAGTTTTTTGTATTTATTTTAATAACTAATATGCTTAAGCTTATTCCTTCAGAATTCCTCATATTCATTATTGATTTTATATTGGTATTTTCCTTTTTCATTACTGTATTAGTCTGTTTTGTACTGCTAAAACAGCATACCACGGACTGTGTAATTTACAATGAACAGAAATGTATTGGCTCTCATTTCTGGAAACTGGAAATTCTAGGATTGGGGGCCAGCCAATATCTGATAAGGGCTTCCTGCTCATCAGTCCATGATGGAAGGAAGGGCAGAGAGGATCAGAGAGAGCAAAGGGGGCTAATTTGTCCTTTGAGAATGACACCTGTCCCAACCATGAGGCGGGTGGAGCCCTCATGACATAATTCCTCTTAAATGTCCCACTTCTTAAAACTGCTATAATGACAAATTTCAACATGAGTTTTGGAGGAGACAAACATTCAAATCATAGCAATTACTAAGGCAATAAGCATGTTTCATAGTCTAATATAGTAGTCCACCATCTTATCCACAAATTTACCTTCTGTGATTTCAGTTTTCTATAGTCAATTATGGTCCAAAAATATTATAGTATTTTGAGAGAGATAGATCATCTTCACATAGTGTTCAGTACAGTATATTGTTATAATTATTCTATCTTATCATAAGTTATTGTTGTTAATCTCTTACTGTGCCTAATTTATAAATTAACTTTATCATAGGTGTGCACGTATAGAAGAAAATATAGTTTTAGCCAGGTGTGGTGGTTTGTGCCTGTAGTCCCACCTACTCCACAGGCTGAGGCAGGAGGATCACCTAAGACCAGAAGTTTGAGGCAGCAGTGACATATAATACCACCACTACAACTCTGGTATGGGTGACAGATTGAGAGGCTATCTCTAAAAAAATAACTAAAAAATAAAAACATAGGATTCAGTAATTTCCATGGTTTCAGGCATTCACCGTGGCTTTGGAACATGTCCCTCATGAATTAGCTGGAACTACTGTATGAGTTATTCTAGATGCTTGGACTATACCATTGAACAAAGCAGAAAAGCCCTACACAGCAAAGACAGGCTTTTGACGTGTCTATCAAAACACTTCATTTCCCTCTCAGCCACACAGGAAGACTATATTTACCAGATGCCCTTGCAGGTAAGCAGAGCCAAGTTTCTGAGTTCTGACCAATGTAAGAAAAAGGATATATTCTAGTTCCTGGGCTAGATGATGCAGCTTCATCAACTTTATTCCCAGATACGAAAGGAAAAAAGATAGTTAATGTGTACTGATCATTCAGTAAGCCAAGTTCTGTATGAGGCACCACCACTGGCATGTATAAAAGTCAAAACAAGCATGTAACACTTGAATCCCTTTATTTTTTATTTTTTATTTTTTTATTTTTTGAGACGCAGTCTCTCTTTGTTGCTCAGGCTGGAGTGCAGTGGTGTGATCTCAGCTCACTGCAACCTCTGCGTCCCGGGTTCAAGTGTTCCTCCTGCCTCAACCTCCCAGGTAGCTGGGATTACAGCGCACACCACTATGCCCAGAAAATTTTTGTATTTTTAGTAGAAATGGGGTTTCACCATGTTGACCAGGCTGGTCTCAAACTCCTGACCTCAAGTGATTTTTAAAATTCTCCTGTAGCCCTAGAGGGATGAACTGCAAGATGGGTTCTGTATTCCTAAATTCATTCCCAATTTTTTCTGTGGCTATATGGAGACCAGTATTCCTCTTCATCCACACCAGTGGACACAATATTTGGCCATGATGAGAGAAAGAAAGATACTTTTGTTGGGTCAAGTAGCAAAAAGGTTGGTTTACTTTTTCATATGTGATGCTTACCTTTATATGTCAACTTCACTAGGCTATAGTACCCAGTTATTTAACTAAACGCTAATTCAGATGTTGCTATGACAGAATTTTGGAGATATGGTTAACATCTACACTTGGTTGACTTTAAGTAAGATAAATTTACCCTCAATAGTTTGTGAGGGCCTCATCCCACAATTGGCTGAAGGCCTGAAGAGCAAAACTGAAGATTTTCTGGAAAAAGAAAAAAGAAATTCTGCCTCAAGGATACACAGTACCAACTCCTGCCTGAATTTTCAGTCAGCTCACTTGCCCTACAGATCTCAGACATACTAGACCCCACAATCATGTGAGCCAACTCCCTAAAATAAATCTCTTCATATGGGATATGATTATATAATGTGATTAGTATAGTATAATGTAGATCATTATACTAATTAATCATCACTATTCATATTTCTTGTGTTTCTCTAGAGAACCCTGATACACATTTTGGTACAAGCAGTGGGGTACTAATTTCCCAAGGCACGTGTAACAAATTACTATAAACCGAATGGTTGAAAACAACAGAATTTCATTCTTTCACAATTCTAGAGGCTGGAAGTCCTAAATCAAGGGGTTAGCAGGGCCATACTCCTTCCAACGGCTCTAGGAAAGAATCCTTCCTTGCCTCTTCCAGTTTCTGGCTGTTGGCAGCAATCCTTGGTGTTCCTGGACTTTTGGCAGCATAACTTCAATCCATGTCTCAGTCATCCCATGAACTTCTTCTCTGTGTGTCCTCTGTCTTCAAGTTTCTCTCTCTTTATAAAGGTATCAGGCATTGGATTCAGGGTCCAATTAATCCTGTATGACCCCACCTTAACTTGATTACATCTACAGACTGTTTTCAAGTAATATTACATTACAGATACAGGTACTAGGGCTTAAGACTTCAGTTTGTCTTTTTAGGGGGTACAGGATTCAACCTACAACATCAGAGCAGTTAGAATACTCTGATTAATACGGAAAGAAAAAGATATGGGCAGAAGTGATAAACTCTAATTCCAGGCTTGCTCTTAAGTACAGTACTTTAAGTAATTTTCATCCCTCTCCATTTTACGCTGGCTGGAGGCAGGGAATCCAACAGAGGGTGCTCTGTTCCCTGTGTGGAATAGAGTGCCTGTGATGACACAAGAAAAAATAAACCCTTGTTCTTTTAATTCACTGAGATTTGAGGTTTGCTTTCTTATTGCAGTTACAATATTCTCTTTAGTAACTTTGACTTTATAACTTTTCCATCCTAACTGGACAAAATAGAAAGTAAGATAAATAAGCAAATTATGTGTCATGATTTATTAAATCTAAAATACTACAGATTGCAAGCCTCCAACTGAATTATGATGTCATTGATTATAAGATTCCACCTTCCAGACATGTAAAAGTACACTTTTTAAAAAAAATGTGTATGTTGAACATGCACACTACAATGCGATAAGTGCTACGGGAAACAAAGTAGGGTAAAAAGGATCAAGATGGTCTAGGTGGGGTGGAGGGTGAGATTATGCTATTAATAGTCCACCAAGGTACTGCGGCGAAGACAGGCACATGAGCACCACCTGATGGGAGTGAAGGAGTTAACTACGTGGCTATCTGAGGGAAAACCTTGTCTTTGTCCTATGTTAGCCAGTTTCCTATAGTTGCTATTTTTGGCCCAGAAAAAATTTGTCGAACACTTTTTGTGTACAAATGCTACACTTAAGTTAGTAAACTTGTTTTTTTATATGGATATAAGTTGAAAATTGTGGGATTCTTTATGAGCCTATTAGGATTGAACAAATAAGTATATATGTTATAGATAATGAAAGCCATACTTTTAACTGTTGAAGAAGGAAGGTAGCATAAGGAAAGAGGGAAGGCTAGAATGAATACTCTAATACTGAATTGGAATTGCAGAAATCCGTACATTCTTGGGATATATAATACATATAGATAGATAAAAATAAGCAGAGTGATTGTTTAGAAAGATATTCACTAAATTTTTAATGTATTTAGTACTGAGTTGTAGAATCTGGAGTAATATTTATTTTTGCCTTTTATTATTTATATGTATATGTTTCCATATAAATATATATTCATGTATTTTTATTTTGTGTACTTATATCATTATATTTTAAAATAGTCATATATTTTATAAAAACAATAAAGCCACTTAAATTTTAAAATTATAATTAAAAACAGAAATACTATTTAGAAGAGAGTTTTGGAAAATGAAAGCAATAATATTACTCAATAATATCTATATCTTTATATACATACATAGTAGATTTAAAAAGTATAAAAGAAAATAAATACTTATTACTTATCCCTTGGTGATGGTATTGTAGAGTCTTTTCACACTTCTCTTAATTTTTAAAATGTTATGAAATGAACACATATTGAGATTATAAATAAAAAATGCTATTAAAAACTTTTACTCTGCATTTATCTTCTCACTTAATTGTAGTAGAAGTTCAATATGATGACATCAAAATTCTAAGATTTGATAAATGTCAGTTTGTTAAAAAATGATTTCCTGACCCAACAAGCACTTGCTACTAGCTGAATATTAGAGTATCTCATAACCGTTTTAAGAAAACGGTAATCTTCTTAGACGTATATCATAGATTTGACAAATTATAACTCAGATTTCAAATATCTGTTAATACAAATCATACTACAACTTTCAGTTTGGATGACGATGATATAGTTTGGCTATGGCCCCACCCAAATCTCATCTTGAATTGTAGCTCCCATAAATCCCACATGTTGTGGGAGGGATCAAGTGGGACATAATGGGAGCGATTTTCCCCATACTGTTCTTGTGGTAGTGAATAAGTCTCATGAGATCTGATGTAATGGTTTTATAAGCAGAAACCCTTTTTGCTTGGTTTTCATCCTCTTGTCTGCCACCATGTAAGATAAGCCTTCCCCCTTCTGCCATGATTGTGAGACCTCCCTAGCCATGTAGAACTGTGAGTCCATTAAACCATTTTTTAAATAAATTACCCAGTCTCGGGTGTGTCTTTATCAGCAGCATGAAAATGGACTTATACAGATGAGCTCAGCTATAAGGCAGAATATGTAGAATGTAAATGAAATATACATATATATATGTGTGTTTATACTTATATAATTAAAACAGAAATAAGATACACCTGGAACCTGGTCTTAATGAAGTCAGTATTCTTAAATATTTTATTTATAAACTTCAATTATTTCTTTTTAAAAAATCGTATAAAGAACAAATTCACAATCTGCTATGCAGTAAGAAGTCATACATTTTACACCACAACTCAATTTTCCACATTGCACTGACTTCTCTAAATCTGTGTTGAGCACGAGACTGTCATCATAAAATAAATAGAATACCCCTTGCCTTTATCTCAAATTAAACTTCTCTATGTGAAAGAGATGGGCATCTATTGTCACCATATAATGAGATGTTTAAAAATGTTCTTTTCGAATGTCATCACGAATGGTACAAATTCTCTTCTTTTTGTCTCTGCAGAGGTTCCCTGTAATTTAATATACACGACATTTCTGTATATACTGATAATATTTTTTAGACTCTGCCCATTACTGGACCTCTACTGACACCTTTCAGTAGAGCTTATGAACTTATAAGCTGTTCATCCTTCTCTCCGACTGCTTCCCTCTGTATATATCAGCAAGAGCACGTGCATTTACTAATGTCTGTTTCTAAAAACTTGTTTTAAGTTCTTTTCTTTGAAAGACCAAAGTTACTCCTCCAAAGAGTACTTTAAGCTTAGTGCTAAACAAATTAGCAGCCAATGATGGTGTGCAGATGCTCCAACTCTTTCAAATTAGGCATCTCTCCTGCTCCTCCTTGATGATAACACTCTGTTAAGCCTATTAGTAGTTTTGTTTTTTGAAATAAGCCAATTTCCACATACTCTGAAAATGCGTACATGCAGGTACTACGGTTTGTTGATGATCCCATAAGTGCCTTACCCTATGACTCCCTAGGAGCTCCGTTTTCTTTGAAACAATAATGACCTTTTTTCTCTGAAATCTCCTGCATCTCACGACAAGCATTTTGTCAGCAGCATTTTAACCATGATGAACCTTTCATTCCAAAACTCCTGTTCTTTTCCTCAACAGCATTAATCTAATGGGCATTTGCATTGTTGTAAATACTAGACACACTGAAAAGATTGTCTAGTTTACCAGTGACCCTCTGCACCAGCTGGTTAGTCTGGGTTGCATCCACACTGCTTTTGCACACATTTCATTCTTTGTCCTTCAAAATCATGATTCGCGTCCAAATATTTATCAGGTAGTGATCGTTATCTTCCCTTTATTTTTTCATCCTCTTTATTTTTCCATCTTTCATAATAATATGCCCTTTCTTATCAGTAGTTTTGAAGTTCTCACTTCTTTTTACTCACTGAATATAATACAGTTAAACATCAGTTCAAAAAGGAATCCTCAAAACTCAGCACAAATACAGTCAATGGGTAATAGGCTAAGAAAATAACAATGGTCAACACTAAAGGTATTGTGTTCAATTATTGAAGTTTTTCTTCCAAATGTTATCATAAAGGACAGCTGAGTTGAAAATTAATACTGGGGGGTATCTGCATGTGCATTTGTGAGTGTATGTATCCACTGCTGCTTCGTGCTCTGTGTATGTTTATAATCAATAATATCTTGTCCTTGAAGTTCTAGAATATCTTTCCCATGAAGATGTCTTTAAACTATTAGTTACTATTTTTTTTCCCTCATGTCCTGGAGATTGTTAGCTCTCAATACATCACTGTAAACCAATGATCATCAAATTTTTTTTTTTTTTTAATAAAAGGCCAGATAGTAAATATTTTAGGCTATGGGGGTCAGAAGGTTGCCATTGCAAATGTTCAACTCTGTTGTAGCTCTAAAGCCACCATAAACAATAGGTAAATAATTGAGTATGGTCACATTCTAACACAACTTTTTATTTACAGACACTGACATTTGAATTTCATATGATTTTCACATGTCACAAAATATTATTCTTTTGATTTTTTAAAAATATGAAGACCATTCTCAGCTTGTCAGCCATACAACAGAGTTGGTGGACCAGATTTGGTCTGAAGGTGGTAGTTTGCTAACCCTCACTCTAAACAGTCCTTTCTCCTGGAATCACTTAATCCAAAGGTCAATAACTCCCTTTCTCATATCAGAGAGATCCCTCTGAGTGTACAGGACTGAATTGAACTTAAGTGAGACATTCTTTCTTCTTCAATACCTATTCTACCGCCCCCAATAATGGTTCAAAGTCTGGACAAAGCAAGTCTTTGAAAAACTTACAAAGGGATTCTGAGGAGTGTGTTTTTTCATCTGGCTGTCCTGCAAAGCTGATGATGGGCTGATGACAATTAGATCAACTTCATAAAAGCTCAGAACATGAACAAGACGGAGGGTCATGAAATCTAGTCAGCCTCTGACAACCGCTGGTTTTGTGAAAGAAGAAAGTCAGGGACTGAGACTGTAAGATCATTGTGGATCTGTGATGCTGGACAAATTGCTTCATCATTGAGAGCCGAGACTAACCCAGGGTTTCTGATTCCAGGTCATCTCTTCCTCTTTGTTCATCTCCCCAGTCTGTCTCCTTTGATAATAGTTGATGGTTAGTGTTCTACACTAATGTAAATCCTGCATTTTTAATATGGAAATTTGAAAGAAATGGAAAGGGAATATACCAAACATGAATATGGTGAATCTCATCTTGGAGTGTGCTGATTCTGTTCAGACACAACCCAGGTATATGACATTTCCTGTCTCCAGTTGCCCTGGAGTGTGGCCATTATAAAAGCATGCAGGACATCAAAGCACAGGGGATTGAGAGGTGTTTGCTGAACGTTTTCACACAACCTTTTATCAGGACCATATTTTGCTCTGATATAAGAGCCTGTATAAAATGTTGTTTCTAACTGTGCCTGCCAAAGGCAGCTCTCAGGAAACCAGATGAAAATGGCATGATGAGGAAAGAATATAAGTTTCAGTTCAAGATAGCTTCTTGAGAAAAGGTGCCAGCCTCGTTTTCCTGCACAAATCCTTCTTAATGACATAACAGATAGATATTTTTAAAAAAATTCCTCAACACATCTGGAAATGAAGGAGGACCAGATTGAAAATGAAGATTACAGCTTCACATAAGCAGAGGAGAATCTTATCTCGTAATGTCAGGAGTGGTCCCAAGTGTTTCCTCCCCAAGCAGCTCGCTGCAAGTGGGACCCAAGGAAAAATGACCAGGCCAATCACAGGAATACTACAGTAGAGTCAGCCAGGAGGAATTACCATGTCCCAACCAACTCACTCTAAGTGGATATTGGTAATGAGCAACTAGTGAGTTTCTTTTCAGGTAGGAGGAGTGAGAATGGACCTCTGAGAGGAACACAGCAGCACCTTGAGTGGTTGATGGTATTAAGGACAAAAGACCATCCAGGACAGAAAGATTAGGCCATTCATGATATTTCCTTTACTCTCATAACTTTTCCTTTTTATTAAGCTCAGCGACCCTGTTTTATGCCACGGCTTTCCTCAAACGCCAAATGATTCTTGGCCGTCTTTATTTGCAGTTCGCTGTTACTCTACTGTGACATTCACTGAGGGTTGTTAATATGGGGCAGGAAGCAACTGTCTCCATGGACGTACCCCTTGGGAGCAAGGCTGAAAACTAAAAAGGTCAAGGATAAATGAAGAGGACTCGGTATTAGTCTCAGGAGTGAACGGGTTAGAAATTTCAGTGCTTTCTGCCACATACCTAAATTGCTAAGTGTTCCAGGGCAGGGTTAAGGATAGATTAAAAAATCAGTGGGCTCAGTTTCCTGCTTAATACAGTTTTTAGGAAGAGCCAAGAGCTGAGACCAGCAAAGGAGGCCCAGCCTGAAATCAAAAACTCCTCATTAATATAGCAAAGCTCTCACTGTCTATGAAAGCAAATATACAATGCTGCAATAATAATTGATGATCTGGGCCTGATATACCCAGGATGGGAAAACCACCATTTTGTACTGGCTGATCTCTGCTTTTTGGAAAACTTGAAAAAAGGGTGCAGTATATCAAACAAAGGGACAGGCAAAGTAATTGGCTTTATTATTTTCCACAACCTCACTTCACCTCCATTCTCCCATGTGAAGTGGATTAAGAGACAGGAATATTAAATTGGCCATATTCCTTTCTTTTTTCGGTTCTTAAACTTCAAAAATACACTCAAATTTCAGCTGCTCACTCTTTCCAGACAATTTAATTTGGGGAAACTGGAACAGCCAAAAGTTTAAAATTGGAAGATTCTGGAAAAAAAATCCAAATGTGTGTGTCATGACACATAGTGTTTCAAGAATTGTCAAGGTGTTGTGCCCAGGCAGGGCAGGGTTAACCACAGTGGTGTATCCTTAGACTAGGAGACCTTGGTCTTGGACCTAGATTGGCCTGCTATGCTGGGCTTGGTGTTAGAAGGTTGGCTGCAGATGCTGGTATGCAGAAGGGCAGGGAACATGGATTCCATCAAGTAGAATGTTATTAGGCAACTGGTGGGAGGCCAGGAAAGCACCTGGACTCATGAAAGTCCAAACAGGTGGGCAGATGGAATACAGCTAGAAGCAGCAATATTTAGACTCAGGCAGGCAGGCAGGCAAAGTCAGTGGCATCTGCAAGTGGGCAACAGTACCGCACTCAGGAACTGAGTCTGGGTCAGGATTGAGATTCCCTGTCTTCTTAGAGAGAAAAATAGCACCTCAGATATAAAATGACTGAGTAGAATGCTCTCAAGATCTGTTGAAGTTTTGTATTAAAAAGAGAGAGAGTGACAATATCTGACACTTAACAGATCACATGAATGGAGTGGAATGCCTAACAAAAGTCCATATATTTTAAGTCATTAGACGCATTTTTGTTTTCTTTCTGATTCCCTTATCTCAATGCAATGTTAAAGACCAAGAAAAATTTGAGAATTAAGGGCACCTCCTTTCTAATCGAATGGCATCCCTGAGTTCTAAGCGATCCAGCTACCAGAGCATTCTAATGAAAGATGTCCACAGCAAGGTCCGTGGAAAGAGCTTTGATAAGAAGGCCAGGGAAGGGAGAAAACAGTCTACCTGGGTTTGGTGCTGAGCACAGGTTTGTATTTGCTTTGTGAGAAGATTGTAAAGCTGTAAGACCATTGTACTGTGGACTTTGATGTGATCTCTTTGTATCCATGGGCTAATGAAGCCTGTGATGTTCAGAAACACACATACACACACACACACACACACACACACACAATTACATGCATACTTCTTCTGTCTGTCTTTTCTTAATATATTATGTCTTAAGCACTTTTTCACATCAGTAAGTATATTTCTCAAATACATAATTTTATCTTGGCAGAATAATATTCCATCATATGACTGCACAGTTATTTATACAAATAATGCCCTCTCATTGCACCCTTTTGAAAGAGTTGCTATAATAAATAACAGTGCAATGTTGTTACATTCTTGCATATAAATCTTTGACCACATTTTCATTTCCCAGCATGGTGGTTACTCAATCATGACTATAGACTCCCTTAATATTGCCATATATTATTATTATTGCTTTGTATTGCCCGTTTGCTTTCCGAAAGGTTATGCCGATCTGTACTCCCACCACTAGGGAATGATGGCACCTAGAGGACAGAGAATTTTCAATCGGGTTTAAGGAAAACAGTACGTGGACTGATCAGCAATAAAGAGGAGGGATTTAGTCTGAAATACTTCAGTTAGGAGTTTGAGAACTGGGCCCAAGTTTTTATCTGAGGCATTGCTAAGGAAGCCCCTGTCTCCACAGACTAGCTCCCTCAGATTGGCCATGAGCTAAAGAAGGGTCACAGCATCTGTCTTAAAGATGGTCAGAGCCATATTGTAGCAGAATTTTTTCTCTTCATTGTTTTAAATTCCCAGTGGTAGTAATCTAAATTTACACATTCTTAACAGAATGTTCCTTATGAAACTCTCCAGGAACTGCTCCACTAATGCGAGGCAAAGTGAGAAAATAGTAGCTATCAGGCAACATCTAAGAGGCAGGCCTTTCTCAACATCAGGTAGAAAGCAAAACGCTTGTATACTGCTGTGTGACAGAGGTCTGCTCCTAAGGAAAATAATATCATTTGTAATCTTATCCCAGGGAAGTAAGTAGTGCAGGCGGCATACAAGGCTTTGGACAGCAATGCTGACTCCAGTACCTGTTGCAACCCCTTTCCATCTGCATGCCCTAGAGCAAATCAGGGTTTTTTTTGGTTTTTTTTTGTTTTTTTGTTTGTTTTTTTTTGGTTTTTTTTTGATACAGAGTCTCACTCTGTCACCCAGGCTGGAGTACAATGGCACAATCTCAGCTCACTGCAACCTGCTTCTCCCAGGTTCAAGCAATCCTCCTGCCTCAGCCTCTCAAGTAGCTGGGATTACAGGTGCCCGCCACTGTACCAAGCTCATGTTTGTATTTTCAGTAGAGACAGGTTTCACCATGTTGGTCAAGCCGGTTTCGAACTCCTGACTTCAGGGATCCACCCACCTCAGCCTCCCAAAGTGTTGGGATTACAGGCGTGAGCCACTGCATCCAGCCAAGACTTCATTCACTAAAATAATATTTTCTTAATTTGGTACATAAACTCTGCTTAAAACACACACACACAAAAACTGTGTTCCATAAGATACTGTATACATTAAGATGTCTTCTAATATTATTTCTAATTATATGGATCTGGATAGTCAGTTCACATCAGTTTAAGGCAGATTGTTTCTGGCTATGTTTTTCCTTATAGGCTTTGGATCAGCAGTCTCAGGCACAAATCTGTCTCCTATCAGTTAAGTAGACTTCTTGTTTCCCTAAAATGTTATTGAGTCCCCTGGCTCAGGGCTGCTTAGGGAGACCTGTGTAGGCCAGTTAAAACATACTGCTTGGGTCTAGTCTCTTCATGGCCTCACTGGCCCTGATAAGGACCAATTCATCTCAATGGTCACCTTAATTAGGATCAAGGCTTAGAGCAACGTTAGCAACCTCTAATGTTCCCGGGAACCAAGCAGGGACATAAACGGGTCTTGAGCAAAATGTAAACTAATAAATTAGCAGTGAGTCCTATGACTAACATAAAGGCATTCAATTTCTATTTTTTTTTGCAAACACTGTCCCAGACATACAGAACTTATCAGCACACAGAATCAGCCCAGGGACCTGCCTATTTGTAAATCGTGCCAGAAATCTGCATATAATACACTTTTTCCTTGATGGTCTTGTTCAACTCCTCCTGTTTCCTAACTGGAAGTACACCATGGCTTTAGGAACTCAACCTTAGCAAAACAGTTTCCCTAAATGGGTCCCTTTTTCTCTTTTCAGCAGGGTAAGAGTTGCAGCAACACAAACATATAGGCACAAGCACATTCAAACCAGAATACAGCTTCTGATGAGGCTTAGCTGTTACAAAAGATTCTCATGTGCAGTCATTTTTGAGCCTCATGATTGCCTACAGGTGGGTTTTATTATATTGATAAATGAGGAAAGTACATTGAATAAATAAAAAGACTATCCATTCATTGAACATGTATAGTCTTAGGTTGTGATCAAGATGGGTTTTAACTCAGAAATTTTAACTCCAAGTTTTCTACTCCTTCTAAATTATCATGTTGTAAATCATCTAGGTATCTGAAAATGTAACCCATAAATATACTCAGGCTTAGCCTGTGGTTTCCACTGAAATTAAATATTGAGCCACTGTCCTAGAAGGAAAAGATATTTTGTTAACAATTTTGGTTAAAGTCAAATGTCTTAAACCTAGCATTTTTCTACATTGTTTTGGACATTTCTAGGTCCATTGGATAGTCATGGAAATTACAAGATAAATGAACTTGTAGACAAAGAAATGCAAGATATCTGAGTGTTTATACAAAGTTAAACCGATTAGGACTATTCTGAGCTTTTAATATTTTAACATGACTTATGACTCTGCAAAGAAGAGCAGTTCTAGTTTCTGTCTCATCTGCAACTGAAAAACGAGTCACAGTATACAGTAGAGAAAATACTGTTAACACTAATGTCGGCCTTTAACTTTGATGAAGATCACCATGAGAAGATACAGAACTCAGCTCTCTGATGTGAAATGCACAAGTGTTGGTAGCAGAGGTGCTCGATTTTATTTATGGCAACCAGTACTCGCTTGTCCACCCAGGGGCAAGCATCTCATTGGGTGGGGCTCAGTGATCACCCCTTACCTGTAACCTTGATACAACCTTGTAGAAAAATCAACCAAAATATGGGTTTGATTAGCCTTGAGATTGGGATAATTTATTAGTTTGTAAGTAATCTGTTCCACCAAGGTTTTACATTATAATCTCTGTTAGTTGTAATCACACAACCAAACAAAAACAAAAACCTGAACGACCTGGCAATATTCATCTCTAGGTTACTCCCCAGGTTCCAAAGTATCATTCAAATCAATTCTTCTTGTCCATCTGCTGGATCTGTCTTCCAGTGGTCGTTTCTCATCTTCTCAGACCATGAGTCAAAAGCCTCTCTTTGTTCCCTAGTCCTTACTACCTCAGCACTGAGCACTTCTACCCGACTTTGCGACTCCCCTTGATTATCTGATCAGTGCCATAGTTTCCTATGTCTCAGCATGGTTGCTCTCATTGCTAAGCATCTTTGGGACTTTGATTATGTTTTCCCTCTTATCTTCTCTCAGATTATACAAATCCCAGATGAAACTCACTTGTTACAGAAAACCGTCCCTGACTACTTCAGAACTCATTTGCAGATAAAGTGGTGACTCCAAGGAGTTCAATTATTATTTTAAAATCATAGACTTGACAAATGACAAAGGCAAGGTAGGTATCCAGAAATGCAGAGCTCCAAAATGATGCCACTCTCTCCTTCTGCACTGTGCTTCAATCAGATCTTTCTTTTTTTTTTTAATCACTAGAGTTGGGTGAAAACCATGTAAGACTTTCTATACAATATAGGCCATTGAGGGACTATACACAAAAGGCGAGGCAACCATTGAGTCTGAAATTCCATTAACAGGAATATAATGTGTATATACTTAGAACCTAGAACTGCAACACAGGCTCTCAAACAAACAAACAAAAAGGCTTTAATAAAATGTACTGAAAGGAAAAAAAATCTCATTTTTTCTGAGGAACTATACCTCAGGGCAAATTTTCATCTGCAGGGGAACTGTTATAGAAATGTATTCCTTGCCATGGTTTACAGAGTCTTAATGCCTTTTACTTCCCATCAGATGTTCAGCATAGCAGCTGCAGGACTGTCATCTGAAGGAAGGGGAAGAACCTGGGTTATGTTGGTGTCTGATTTTATTTTATTCCTTTGACAGTTAGATTTTGCATCTTCCTTTCTCAGATAGCCACTCCCAACTTGTTTTGTAGCCTCATATAAGCTTTCATGGTTTATAATATTCACTTTTCATTCAAGTGAAAAATCTTATCTGTGATTAAAAAATGTGTAATGGTAAAATTCAAACAAATGTCTGTAACTCGTATCAGAATATTTCCATCTTGTAACTGCAAGACTTAGGGTAACATTATGTTTATCCCAGGTCTCAAGAGCCAAATGAGGAAAATCTATGCACTTCCTCTAAAGACAGAGAGAAAAGGGCATCCAGGAGAGTAGGTAAAGTATAGCCTCTCTCCCAGCCACAGTACCTGGGACAAGTAGTTTAACCTCCCTGGCCTGTTTCCTCATTCTCAAAATGGACTTAGAATGAACCTCCAGTTAAGATGCTTCTTGTTGCATTCTTCTCTCAGCCTGTGACGAGGCAGGGGGAAGAAGTAAGCAATGTTAGAAAATACCAATGAGTAGGTATCTCTCATTTATTCCTGGGTTTCTGGATGGACAATGAACTTTGTACATTCCTAGCAGAAGTTTTTTTATAATCAAATATATTTTGTAAAAGCCTTCTTTATGCCATCCTTGCTCAGGACAATGCTATGACTTGGCTGAACCCTCCTATGACTGTACCAGTCACCCTGGTCAATTTTAGTGGGTATAGGAACAGCTCATGCAGAAGATAGCCAGTCGTCCTTTTTCAAGGGATACAGAATTCCAAGGAATGTCATTTGAGGACGTCCCTTCAGAGTAGGGGCAGAGGTTTCTCTATCTGGTGTGACAGAATCTAACACACTCTTTTAAAACCCCACGCAAAGAATTAAAAAAAAGTTCAAAGAAAACACATGGAAATATTAATAGTGGTTTCCACAGCATGGTGACAGCATTAGGCATCTTTAGGTTTATAATGATTTATTTAAATTCAGTGCAACAAAAGGAATCCTAGAAAATTACTTTTAATATAAAAATATGAACCACTCTATTCTGTTTTTATCTTGTTGAAATTGACTCTGGGAGATATTTTGCTATTTGAACCTATTATATCTCTGCTTCAAGTGAATTAACTGTTGTTTTGGTTCCATGGCAAGGTCAAATTGATTTCTGAAAGCTATTTTGAGATTTTGTTTTTAATCTTTGAAAACATCAAAAACAACAGAATTATTAAAGACATGGATAATTAGCTACTATTAAAATTAAAAGTCTACCCTTTGCTTCAGAACAAGGGTTTTTTCTTTCATTTCTGCAATCATTTTCATACCTTCCAGGACCTCTCCCTGAGGCTATTCCTCTGAATGGAGCCAAAGGACAAGAGTGGCCCATGCTGCTCCAGGAAGTACTACATGCTCAGCCTTCCTAGGAGTTGCTCTGGGCAGGTCCTCACTCAGCAAGAGAAAGACTTGCCTCTGGACCCCAGGGCTTTAATATCTGCAGATGGGCCAAAGGCAAGTCACACTCATCTGTGTGCTGTTGCCTTTGCTTTTTGTTGTTGTTCCGATCTTTGAAATTAGATTTTTAGTCTACCATACATGATTTTTTTTTTTATTTTTTAATTTTTATTTATTTATTTTTACTATTTGGTAACAAAAAGGTAGTCTCACAAATGGACTATGAAGATCAGAACTTGTTCATGTGAGTATAATAAAATCTCACTGTTAAAATTCTCAATATCAAGAGTTATTTTTCAAGCTTGATTCTCTGATATGAAATGAAAAGTGTAAAACTCAGGCATATCTGTGGGAATTTACACACATTATTATATACTAACAAACAATAATGGATCCACTTAAAAAGTGTTTTGACAGAACAAATTGTTAGCAATAAAAAGGGATGTGAAATACTATTTTAGTGGCTTTTTTTTTTTTTCAACTTTTATTTTAGGTGCAGAGGGTACATGTGCAGGTTTGTAACGTGGGTAAATTGCATGTCTCTGGGGTCTGGTGTATAAGATGTGTCATCTCCCAGGTGGTAAGCATAATACCTGATAGGGAGTTTTTGATCCTCACCCTCCTCCTACCTTCCCACCTCAAGTAGGCCCCAGTGTCTACTGTTACCATCTTTGCGTCCATGTGCACTCAATACTTAGCTCCCACTTGTAAGTGAGAACATGCAGTATTTGTCTTTCCCTTCCTGCATTATTTTGCTTAAGATAAAGGCCTCCAGCTGCATCCATGCTGCTGAAAAGGATGTGATTTCACTTTTTAATGGCTGTGTAGTATTCCCCGGTTTATATGTACCATGTTTTCTTTATCCAGCCCACCACTGATGAGCATCGAGGTTGATTATGTGTGTTTCCTAACACCCAGGTGTGGTCACATTTGATGAAAAAAGCTGCATGCCTTTTATTCCTGTGCCCCAACTCACAAATGTCTTAACAGAAACTTACGCACATTTTAAATTAACAGCAGTGAGCCACATTGGAAAACATCCAGGCAGCCTGTTGCAAGAACTGAGCCCTGGGGCTAGGAATGGTCAGATATGGATACCAAACGGAGTCTTGTAGCTGATTCACCCACAACCTGGGACCAATTACCCCAGTCTTCTTCTTTGAGTTGAAGATTCTTTTTATGTTAAATGAAAGCACAGAGTAGCTGATTATGGTATCCTTCATATCAAACTGTCTATGATTATGAGCTCCTAATGCTCGACAAAGCTTAAAATAGCTAATCAAAATTTAATTTAAACATATAAATGCAAAAATATTCAATTCCAGTAATCTCTTACACTTTTTCCTTTAGAACTTCTGAGCATAAAGTTTACTCCGTGGTATAATACAATAAGCTAAAATATCTCCAAAATGACAATCAATCTGGAAACATCTAGATCACATAATGTATGCTAAATGTACTACTTTAATTTTCTTTTCAAATAAATAAGCAGAAATCCACTCCATCTTGCACATTAGCATATAATATATACAAACTATGCATTCTTACAGCCTGGACCAAATGTAATTATATTTATTTCTCATGTAATAGGCTCACTTTTATAATATTTAATTGTATGTTACGTGGTAACTATTGCTACAGAATACTGACTAGCTTTCCCTTGTCGAAATATATAAACAGATATGTAACTTGATCCGATAATATGCTTCGAATGTCAATTTGCCTGTGCTTTGAACTCTATGACTGAAACACTGTCATAAAATAGTTCAGATTTTAGAGCAAAACTGGGAAAAAAGAAGTCCAAACAAATAAGGATCTTCTACAGGACTGCCTGCCCTTTGGAAGGATGCCAGCCCTCAGAACGCTGCCTGGACAGCTGTTCTTAGAGTTTCTACCACTTCCTCAATTATGATACTGTATCTGTACTTCTATGAATAATCTGTCTGATTCTAGAAAAACAAACTTGAGATAAATATTTTAGTGTAAGAGATTTATGGGGTAGTGTACTTGGGAACAATACCTGTAAGTATTGGGATGATCAGAACCGCACAAAGGAAACAATTAACTCAAGATGTATCAAAGACATAAATATAAGAGCTGAAATTATAAAACTCTTAGAAATAAATCCATAGGTGTAAATCTTCATGACCTTGGGTTAGGCAATGATGTTTTAGACATAACACCAAAAGCACAAGCAACAAACCAATAAAAAGATAGACTTGATTTCATCAAAATGACAAACGTTTGTACTTTAAAGAACACCATGATGAAAGTGAAAAGACAGCGTACAGAATGGGAGAAAATGTTTGTAAATTATATAACTGATAAAGGACTTGGATGCATAACACATAAAGAACTCTGACAACTCAGTAATAAAAAAATGACCAACTGACTGGGTGCAGTGGCTCACCTCTGTAATCTCAACACATTGGGAGGCTGAGGAAGGAGGATGTCTTGAGTCCAGGAGGTCAAGGCCAGCCTGGGCAACACAATGAGACCCTGTCTCTACGAAAATAAGTTAGCTGGGCGTGGTGGCGCACACCTGTATTCCCAACTACTTGGGAGGCTGAAATGGGAGGATGACCTGAGCCCAGGAGGTCAAGGCTGAAGTGAGCCGTGATCATGCCACTGCACTAAAGCCTGGGTGACAGAGTGAGACCCTGCCTAAATAAATAAATAAATAAATAAATAAATAAATAAATAAATAAATAAAAACAGAAGGTGTCTACAATTTAAAAATGGACAAAACATTTGTATAGACATTTCTCAAAAAAACGTATACAAATAGCCAGTAAACACATAAGAAGATGCTCAATATTACTAGTTGTGAGGTAGAGGAAAAGAAAAATCACAATGGAATACCACTGTACACCCACTACTACTATAACTAGAATCAAAAAGACAGATAATAGCAAGTACTGGGGAGGACATGGAAAAATCGGAGCCCTGCATTTTTCATTCTCACATTGCTGGTGAGAATGAAAAATGGGGTAACTCCTTCAGAAAACAATTTGACAGCTCTTCCATATGTTAAACATAAAGCTACCATATAACTCAGCAATTCCACCCCCGGGTATATAGAGAAGAGAATTAAAAACACATGCCTATTCAAAAACTTATACATGAATATTCAAAGAAGCATTGTTTATAATAATCAAAAAGAGGAAAGATGCCTATCAGTTGATAAAAAGATACACTGTGGTATATCCATGCAATTCAATATTATTTGACAATAAAAAATAATGAAATGGTGTTGCATGCTACAATGTAGATGAACCTTGAAAAGTTTATGCTGAGTGAAAGAAGCCAGATACAAAAGGCTACGTAAGTATAATTACATATAAAATAAAATGTTCAGAACAGGCAATGCCATAGAAACAGAAAGTAGATTAGTGGTTTCCAGGGAATGGGGGTAGGTATGAATGAGGGGCAACTACTAATGAGTATGGATTTTTGTTGTTGTTTTGTTGTTGTTTTTGGTTGTACTGGCAGGCAGGTGATGAAAACTCTGGAATTAGATAGTGGTGATATTTGCACAACTTTACATATATACTAAAAAACTACCAAATTTTATACTTTAAATGGGTGTATTTTATAATGTGTGAATTATATGTCAATTAAAAAAAAGAACTGGGTCTAGGGAACAAATGAACTGTAATGTAGTTGCAACGGAGACCTCAGTCAAGCCCTGGGGTTGCTCTGAAGATAAAATTTTTCTGAGGTGAGGGAAGAGGGCTAGGTCCCTGTGTCCACCAGCTGCAAGATGCTAGCTGACACCTGTGTCAGCTCTTCTCCGCAAAGGCAATTCTGGAAGAGATACACAGTTGTGAGCTCTCAGTTGTCAGCAGCCAAGCCTCCCAGTAGCTGGGAGAATCAGTGCCTTAGTCCTGACTGGGAGTGGGGAACGTGGACGGTGCGCCATTCTGACCACATAACAACAGTCTCCCTCACCACTCTCTCAGCTCTATAAGCCTAGAACCAAGTCTGATAGGTTCACCATCACATTCCAGTGTCTTGATGAATGTGTGAGATGAGTGAATGATGTTTCTTTGGATTTGTTCCCACTTCAGAATCCCATATCCTGGTTCCCAAAGCCTATCCCTGCTTTGTTCTGAGAGATTCTCTAAACCATTAGAATATCTGCCTTACTCTCAAAGCAGCCAGTCTCTAAGGATGTTCACTTTTTCATTTCAGTGCTCTTACATCCCCGCACCTATTAGTCCGGCAAGTACTAGAGAAACACCATTCGTACTTGCCCTCTGTCCACAGGTAGGATTACCCTAAGGAAGATTTTGTCATCCTTGGCTCTCAGAGGAGAAAAATAACCTGGAGTGGCAGATTATGATGTAAATGCAAGTGTCAGACGGTGAGCACACAAATGAATACCCAGATGATCTCTCCGGCAGAAGAAGGAAAAGTAAAAGGGGAATAACAATGATGAGGCTAGCACTCTACAGCGGGTATACTAGGCATTTGAATTGTTATCCTAGTTAGCCGCAGTCAGCCTGTTAGCCCCGCTATATACTTGAGAGTAGTGAGGAAATTAGATGGCTTATTCAATCTCACACCACTATGTTGAAGCTTTGGGGCTTAGAACAAAGGAAAGACCCCATAGTGGCCACTTGTAGGGAAAGGTGGCTTCAGTTGTCTGGGTTCTCTGTGGTCCAGAATCTTAATCAAGCCATCCAGACTCCAGGACAGGTTAGTGAGGGGACTGGAACTGGCCTCACAAACCCAGGCAGGGCATATTGGACATATCTTCTGCAAAATGCTGCCTACTAACCATGCCCCATACTGGATTCCACATTAAACATCTGTTCACCTAACCAGAGTGTGTGCCTCGCATTTCTAGGTCTCAATAACCTGGAGTCCACTTGAGCCTGCCACAGGCCACCTCTAGAAATCACACCTGCAGTCACCTTCAGAACAATGTGTAGAGCAAGTTATGACCCCAGAGATCCTCCGAGGAGTCAAGCTGGGGAAAATCCAGAGTACAGTGCTGGCACCATGCATTTAGACCTTTGTGGTAGTTCTTGGACATGGACCCATTGGCTAGCGCCTCTCTCCCTGCTGGGCTGCTGCTCAGGAAGCTTTCCCTGCTCCTGAGCCCAGGAACTCCCCATCTCAGATGTGCGTAGACACCTGTCCTGCTCAGCTTGCAGGAGCTTCCCTGTAGTCTGGGTCTGTTTGGACTCAGATTTCTGGAATGTGGTGCTGAAGCATGGTCCTACATTATACTTTGGACAGTTGTTCCTGCTGGAAAATTCTCTGGGCACATCCTGGTGACTATTCATTATAAGTCCAGTTTGCACTCATCTCTGAGAAACAGAACTGTTTTTGCCAGTTCTGTTGCTTTTCAGGGAAACATAAACCCGTTATGTTTTGGTCCCGTGGGTCTGCATTGACTCATGTGTCTGCAGGGAAACCGAAGACCATGCTGGCTGCTGCTATAATTTTAGAATCCAGTTCTGCCTTTTGCAAGCCCGGCTGGCATGTGGTGGGCAGGGGAACAGGGAAGCAGGGAGAAATGTACCATTCAACCTTTCCACCATATTCAGAAGAGTAACTGTTTAGATCAAAAAGGGAAGTGGAAGGTTCAATTATACATTGAGTGTCAGTCTTTTTATGTATGTTGTCATATTTAAGCCTCAGAGTAATGATGAGTATAAGTTAGTAATATCTCTATTTTTCAATGGGAAAATGTAATCAGGGAAATTAAGTGACTTGCCTGGAAGCTCTCTGCAGATGTTAAATGCAGTGTGGCAATTCTAACCTGGGATTCTCAGACTTCTAGATTTTCATTCTGTGTACTCTGCAGGGCTGGCTTTCTAAAGAGGCCACTTATAAGTGTCACTTATTATGCTTACTAAGCTTATAGATTTCCAGGATTTTCCCTCAAATCTGATTCAGCAAGTCTCAGACGGGGCATAGGAAACTCTTTTTTTTTTTTTTCAATTAAGTGTGGGCAAAACTTCACTTAACCAGACTATGCATCTGTCCTTTGCTTTCCCAGTGACAAGGATTCATAATTTAGGAATCAGCTTTAAATTTTGAAGGCAATGGCAAGATGACTTTGGATGCAGTGTGGACAATAAATTTGGAGACAGAAGAAATCAGCAGCAAAAAGGCCCTTTCGGAGGTTATTTCTGTTATGCAGTTGAGAGGAAATGATGTCTTACACTTGCAAAAGGGCAGTAGGGCTGGAAAAGGGAAGAGGGGAGGTGACTCTGTGGGGCAGAGGGACAACGTGATGCCACAAAGAGGGCAGCTCAGCTATGTGGCTCTAGGTCGCCTTTGCTCAGGTGAGTTCCGGTCCATCTGACTCTGTGATGGTGCTTGAAACAAAACAAGGTCATGGAATGGATAGAAAAGAAATAAGAAGTAAATGTCTTGCTTAAATAAGACAGTAGAATTGGAGCCATTTTTAAGATATTCACAGTCTTTGAAAGCATTAAAGCATTTCTCTAGTCTTTTTAACATGCACCCAAAAAATGTTTTTGATCTTGTAGTTGCAAAGAACTGGAATGAAAGAACAACAGAAAACTGAATGAAAGCAAGGGAAGACTCTAGTTATTTCATCATTTATCTATGCTCTAATGAGAAACCACGAAAACGATTAAAAGAAAGGTCACCTTTTATTTAGCAGTAGGGAATGTATACTGAGAGTTGATGTTCTGAACCACTTAACAAGATGAACTCAAATCTGGAATCATCAACACTTAGAAATAGCTAGTTTTTTACAATAAGTAGACAGCAGCCAATAGGTAGCAGAGGATACTTAACTGATGGCCTATCTTCTCCTGGACGTTGCTAATATAATTCAGAAGTTTTAAAGGGCTTTGATTTAAATGAAAAAGCAATTTCAATTGATTAATAAAAAATTTGAGGGCTGCATTTATCTGCTTATCTATTTGTCTTGTTAGACAAGTTGCCCTGACTATAATAATTTCCAGGCCCAGGCTATGTAGGAGCAGATGATATAAATATAAGAGATATCTGAGTCATAAAATGTGATAAGGGAAAAACCACAGGGTGCTTCCACTCTAAATTAAGGGCCAGAAACCCCACTGCCAATATAAACCGAAGGAAAGGGAAAGTAGAAAAATAAAAGTGAAAGTGTATTAGGAATTTAATATATGCCAGACACTGTGATGTATTTATTTCACCTGATCCTCACAGCAATAATGAGACACAGAGATTCACAGATGGGACAGCTATGTGTTAAAGTTTGTAGCTTTTCAGTGGAAAGTATCACTGATAGATCTACGTTCTAAGTCATTCATCTGATGTTAAGTGTCAATTCCCCTTCAAGGAAGAATCATTCCACTCTTCTCTGCTATTCAAATCTCTCCTCATTTTTAGCTGTTAGCCTTTTCACTCACTTTATTACTCTTGGAAACCATCCTGTAAGTAGACTGATGTCCTTTGTGCATTCCCGGACTCACCTGTGTTCACTGAGTTTCTCCATCTTTCAAGGTTCAGTGCTGTGGATCCCCCTCTAAAATGCCCTCCCAGAGTGCTGCTGCCTATGGCAAGTTCTGCTTCACTCCATGGAGGGTGCTTTTCACTAACACTATCATTTGCAAACTGCAGTACTAAACCCAGCCTTGGGCATTCTCTTTCGATACTCCTCTATTTTCTAACTCTTTCCATTGTACTGGATGACAAAGCATGTAAAGCCTGCAACAAGGTCTTAAAAAGCCTTCTCCTTCTTACAGAACTCAGCAAAGGACCCAGAGTAATAGATGTTTCATTACTAGCACAAACAACACTAATGACTGTAGGTCTTCTAAAATGCTTCCACTTCTGTTGTCTCATCTATTTTAGTATGTCACCTCATCAAATACTCATAAGAATCTTGGATAAATATTGTAGTTTACAGTAACTATTACATTATGCTGTAGTGGATATTTTTTCCTTCATGTTACATTTAGGGTAACAAAGGATCAGAGAGGATATAGTCATTGGCGCAAGGTTACACTGCTGGGAAATTGCGGCTGCCTTTGCTGCTTCTCTTAGGGTCAGTGCTTGATATTCATTTGATGAATAAGTAAATGGGTAAATTAAAATTCCTAGCAGGTCTCCTAACACCAAGCTTTCTACCACATCATTCAGAATGATTTATTTGACAGCGTATGTATGTTTATGTTTTTCACATAAAGTCTTAGTCCAGCATAGCTGACATAGCATTGGCTTTACAAAATCTCACAATTAATTATTGTGAATATCAAACTCATTAATTGAGACAGAGAGAAAACAATAGCTAACCTAGTTTTAAGAGAAGTAAATTCTTCGTTAATGATGATTTTAATAAAAGCAATGTCTGCTTCAAACAAGGGAAAGCTGGAACACTTGGCAGTCTGAATGATCCCAATTACAAAATATGCCTAATTACATTTTTAAAAACTTTCTTAAGGGCATTATCATAATTACTTAGGATTTTTTAAAAAATCATTAAAATACATCCACTTTTTTCTTTTCAAAGTAAATAGTGTTGGATGCAGCAGGTCAATAACAGTTTCTCTCCAAAGCAGAAATTGAATTTCAAATAAAATCGTGTGGACAATCAAATGTATTTAACATTTAGAGCACAAAGCAGGGCTGAGAGAATATGTTTTTCTAAATGGCAGGTGGATCAGGGAAAGGCAGGAAGAGGTGAAGTGTGTTGGGACACAGTGAAAGATGCTATAAAGTCCTCCCTTCATTAGAATCAGAAACTTGATGGAAACACTCGGATAGATCTGTCCAGCCTGGACTTTATGTGTAACAATAGCTGGAGAACTTTAATTTGAAGCTTTATGCAGAGAAAAAAAAGAAAGGCTCCTCCACCCCCTGCCAGACAGGACAACATATACATAAAAACATGCTTAAAATTTAAAAGTCTCAGGTTCTGGTCTCAGTGTCCAGACTGTTCTTGAGAAAGAACAAGGAAAGAGTCATGGCCCAGGTGTCTAAAAGAAGAAAACCTTTCTTCTTTCTAAAACAGGAAAACCATCTCCTCCTGTCTGCTTTTCCTTCCATAGGCCTCCTGTTCTGCAATGGTCTGATCCCTCCTGAGAAGTTAGTTGCCTCTTCCACAGCCTCCTGAAGTAGGAGATTTGCAGGGCTTGGTTCCCAGACCAAAGGACACTGGCCAGAACCAGCAAGTGGCACAGAAAGCAACCTCTAGTTGCCCTCACTGCCCATCAGCATGAGACTCTCCCACCAGTGCCATGACAGTTACAAATGCCATGGCAACACTGAGTTTCCACCCCTTTACATGGCAGCACCTGGTAGTCACCATCCCATTTTCTATTGATTTCTAAATAACCCACCGCCTAATCTGCATACAATTAATAGTGGGTTTAAATGCAGCTAGACAACAGCCCATACATGGCTTCTCACTATGCACTGCCTTTGGGCTAGCCCTGCTCCTAAAGTAGGAGCATAAACCAATCACCAAGCATAAACACTGCTGCTTAAGTAAAGCTGCTTTCTTCCATTGCAGGCTTGAGCGAAACCAAGAACCTTCCCTGCATCACACTTACTCATCATAAATTGTTCTTACAGTTTGCCTAGTGACGCAGCTCTGTCTTCCTAACCTGAGGAAGCTGGGTCTTCAACGGATCAGTCACGTTATTCTGTGCATTCAGCAGCCACCATGTGGAAGCTGCTATACAAAAAAGAAACAAGGGAGAAAGGCTCTAATGTCTTTTCAGTAGAGAAGTCCCCAGGCAAACAGACCTTTTTACGGCTGCTGCATTGAACTTCTAGTGTAATATCCTGGCAAACTTCCTTACCAAGAGTAGCCCTGTTCATCCATTTAGTCCATGTTTATTCAGGGTTTTGGGGCATATATTTTCATTCACGGAGACAAGAGTCCAGGCTTACCTGAATCAAGCTTGGACCAATTTGGACAAAATAACCAGGAGTAGAGGTAAGAGAAGCAAACAAAGCAGTGTATGCAGAAAAGAAAAAGAACCAACAAGACACAAGTGCCTGGAAACAGGCCACCGAACTCTGAGAAATGTGAGATTTATATGAAATGGCAATTTTCATTTTTCAGTCTTAAAATATAGAAAAAGTCTACCATATCAGGTTTGTAGTCCTAGCTCGGGCACCATTTGGCTTTTGGTAATTTATTTAATATTGGTGGGCTTCAGTTTTATCAGCTATTAAGTGGTAGTTTTGCTATTGAAATCTGTAGCTTGAGAGATTCATTGAGGTCCTGGAAAGAAGGCAGTCCAGGAACCAAAATGTTCCAAAGGCCACAATAATACAGAAGGGGCTGTTACTTGGAAAGCCATCAGTAGAATTGCTGAATTAAAGGGGAAGAGACAAATGCACAATGAAAGACTGGAAACTGGGGCAATCTTTTCAGCAGCATGGAAAAGGCAAGATCATTGAGAATTTAAAACCAAAACTGACACAATTTCTTCTACTTCATAGATAAGTACAAATTCCTTCAGGAAAATACTTTGTTACTTTCTAGTAGAGGAGTCCTCATTTACGAAAATACCCACATACTCCTCCATACAAACTGGAACACTCTCAGGGATGGTCTGGGAGAATGAGGACTGCAACAAAGATATTACATGTATCTAATGTCCAGAGCTAGGTGCAGGGATGCCAGGGGCAGCAGGAGAGGCTTGGCTGGGGCTGCATGCTCTGTGGAGCCTGTGGAGTCCGTGGGAGCCTGGAACAGATGGGAGCCTCACCCCCTTCTGAGTTGGGAGTGCTGAGGGTGGCTCAGTGTAGGCCTGCAGGCACCCCTCCACTTGAACAGCCTGGGCACCATGGACAACATAATTAAGGAAGTGGGAGGCAGACAGGCTCCTGTGTGGGAAGGGGTAAAGCCCCACCTTCAGGTGGAATTCCATGTGGAGTCCACTGCCAGGAGTGAGAACTTATGGTGCTTTTTCTGGGCCCACCCATGGCTACCCATGGACCAATCAGCATGCATTTCCTCCCTTCTGAAGCCCAGAAAAACCCTGGACTCAGCTAGACTCACAGAAAGACATCAGGACAACCTGTCTGTGAAAAGGAGCTACCCACTCTGGGTCTCCTCTCCACTGAGAACTGGACACTCATCGGGATGACCTGCCTGTGGAAAGGAGCTACCCACTTCGGGTGTCCTGAGAGCTGTTTTGTTGCTCAGTGAAGCTCCTCTTTGCCTTGCTCACCCTCCAGTTGTCTGCATACCTCATTCGTCCTGGATGTGGGACAAGAACTCGGGATACACCAAATGGTGGGACTAAAAGAGCTGTAACAAAAAACATGGCTGAAACACCCCACTTCCCACTTGCCACATTGTGGGTGACAAGAAGGAGAGAAGATCTGTGGCCCTTCAGGGACCCCAGACCTAGGGGATTCCCGAGCCAGGGCTGTGACACCCTCTTTGGGGCTCTGTGGTTCCTGGTGTCTCCAAGCTTCTGGGTAACACCATGCTCCCCTCGTCCAGATGCAGATGCCCAATTATACCATTCAACCATGCCACGTGGACCACATCTGGTGCAGCCACAGCTTCACACAGAGTCGAGACCCGTGCTACCTCCTGGAGCTGCCTGCCCTGCCACAGCAGCCAGCATGCCTAGACAGTGCACAGTGGCCAGCCCCTGTGCTTGCTTGCCCACACACCCCTCACTGCTGCGCCCCTGGCTCACCCTTAGCAGGTGTGGGATCCAGGTCAGTAGCATGAGCTGAGCACAGCCTGCCAGTCCAAGTGGTCAGAATGAGCCCAGCAGGTGTGAGCAATACTTAGGCAGAAGGTACAACTGGACACAGAGGTTTCCAGCTGGTGAAGTGACACCTGGAGGATCCCATGATGTATCCACATGTTACAATGAGAATATTGAGATTTCTAGACCAAAGGGAATTTATAAGTTCATGACATCAGGAGAGGAAAGAGAAGGGTTCTAGTCACATGGGGGAAGGCAGAGAGCTCAAGAGAAAGATCAGGAAGAGAAAATTTCAGAAGAAATTTAGGTAGTAGACACACAAAATTTAAAGAAACAAAAGTGTCAAATCTCTCATGATGTTTGTTGTAAGCTTTTAAGTGAACACCTCCTATATTTCCCCAAAGCTTTGCTATGTCTTTGACAAATGGTGGGGAAATCAATAAAATGGAACCAGGCCACATTTGGGCCAAAGAGTAAGGAGCAATTTTTCCAGGTGAGATGCAAGGGAGGTCCTGAGTTTAACTGGAATAGAACATGAAAGCAAAAAGTGCCTGGGCATTTTACAGAAACTCTGGAGAAGGCACAACAAACTTTCATCAGGATTCCATAGCAAATTTTTAAAAATTATTTCCTAGGACGATATGACCCAAGCCAAGCTCTCACTAACATGGGTTTTGGAAGATACTTCTTTAAAGCAGGAGGACAGTGATGACTGCAATCCGCAATCTCAGAGCAACAATCATAAGAACCTTTTTCTAGAAGCAGATAAGCATGGTGGGTTTGGACTTTTGCTCCAGCACTGAGTATCTTTGTGATCTCCAGAAGTCTATGCAAACCTTCTGTACTGCACTTTCCTCCTCTGTAAAACGGACATAGTCTCAGGTGGCACAACACAGAGTTGTGAGGATTAAGGGAGGCCTCTCACATAAAGTGCTTAATCTACTGCCAAACATGATAGTGTGCAAAAGTGTTCACTATGACTCAAACAGGCTTAGTGCTGAAAGTGAGGTAACATGATATTTATAGAAGTGCTTTGTAAATTATACAGAAAATACATGTGAAATTTTTGGTTATTACAAAATGAAAATAAAAGAGTAAAATTCTGACTTCCTGGTTCTAAAACTCAAAAAACAATTCTCTCTTAGGCTTTATAGGATGAAGTGTTTTCTCATGGGTCAGAAGTAGCTGTCGGCCTTTCCACTACAGAGGCATCATGGGAGGATGAGAGAACGCTAAATTATTTAGCACAATGATCAACAAATTTCCCATATCATAAACCTGGCTCCCCAGGCTTCCTCATCTGTGGTAGTCTTAGGGGAGAAGCCCCAAGTGGCCTCTGGGTTTTAGAATGTGCGTTAGCATTTACTAGCAATGATAGCGATTAATATTTATAAAATTAATCCTAGGCAAATCTCTAAACACCTGCCCTGTTCTACTCTTTAATGTAAATTAATGATCATTTTATCTTTCTCCATTTCAGTTTAATTAGAATCCATAGTAGTCCATGAATTGGTATGTTTGCCAACGTTAACTCAATAGTGTATACAAGTAGTGGTCAATGAAAAGACCTGTTTGGAAAGCTACATGCTGACATAATTGAAAACCACTTGGTTATGAGTCATAGAGCTTGGGAGGAAATGCTTTCATCTGCTGCAATTCAATTATACTACAAATTACATCAAAGGAGATCCTGATAAAGCCTGCAAAGATGATGGTGAACAATGATTAGCAATGAAAAGAAGAGCATTCCTGGGAGTGAAGCATGCCACCTGCACAGAGTACGAGTAACTTCTAAGTAGCAGCCCTGATGCTCCATGAATCTGGGACTGAGGAGTCACCCGCCAGGCCAGCTGCTGTTTCCCATAGTTCTTTCAAGACCTGTGTGTACACACATTCCAAGTCATGCTTCAGATATAGCTTTCGGCCCTCAGTCACTTTAAAAATTAAAATTGAGTTTGGAAAAGATCATTTCAATATACAATCTCTAAATTTGATTTGTCAATGATTTTTATGGTCCCTACCACAAAAGTCTGAAACGTGATCAGATCTAGGAGTTAAGAGAATGAATATAAATGAGATTGTGTCACAAAAGACAACCCGTTTAATTAATAAGCATTTTCCGAGCATATTGTTGATAATGCAAATAAAGGTGTAAAAGTGTAAATAAAGATCTTTGTCCTCAAGATTACCATGCTCTCGAGGAAAAGTCTCATATGGAAGCAGCTACAATGTTATAATGCAATATACTGAGACTTATTTAAAAAGGTATAGGCTGGGCACAGTGGCTCATGTCTGTAATCCCACCACTTTGGGAGGCTGAGGCGGGTGGATCATTTGAGGTCAGGAGTTTGAGACCAGCCTGGCCACCATGGTGAAACCTCATCTCTATTAAAAGTACAAAAATTAGCCAGGCATGGTGGTGGATGCCTGTAATCCCAGCTACTCAGCAGGCTGAGGCAGGAGAATCACTTGAGCCTGGGAGGAAGAGGTTGCAGTGAGCTGAGATTGTGCCCCTACACGTCAGCTTGGGCAACAGAGTGAGACCTTGTCTAAAAAAAAAAAAAAAAAGAAGGTATGAATAATGATGAGTAACGTACTTTGTGTCTTTTTTACTTTAACTTGATTGACTCATCAAAACACTCATACATTTCAGATCTAGGACATGCTGTGGTCTGCCTTGAGTGATATGAGCACAGGTTTCAAAGATTGATGCCTGCTGATAAATTTCTTGAGTTATTGCATGACTGAAAATGTCTTTCTGTTGCTATTACATTTGAGGACAACATGTCAAGATGTAAAATCTTGGTTCACATTTGATTTTTCTAACACTTTTATAGATCATTTTTTTTTAACTTCCTGGTTTTAACTATTGCAGAGGAGAAATTCAAATTTTGTCTGGTTGTCTTCTTTGAAATAAACCTTTTTTTGTACTATGTACAAAAAACATCTAACTTTTGCTTTGAGGTTTCAAAACTTATCAGAAAATGTCTACATGTTAGTTTGTACTGAGTAATTTTACTTGAGTGTAATAAGCCAGGTTTCTCAATATTTCCATGATCCTGAGTTTTGTGTCATTTATAACTCTCACGCTAATTTTTATCTTCTGAGAGGTTGCTTTTGCATCCTGAGTACGCTTTTTAAATTCATCTTTTGTTTTATTGATGTGGTTTTCAGCAGTGTTGATTCTACATTTTCCATATACAATAAAGATCTTATTTTTATTTCACCCACATTTTACTATAATTATGCCTGTTTAATAGAAACACTATTATTTTTTATCTCAACCAGGATTAAAAGAAAAATAACTAGGCTTAACATTTTATTTTGTTTCATGTCAAAATGTAAATTTCAAAGTAGACTTTTTGTTCCTGAGCCGAAGAACCTTTATTGTTTGGTTGGTTCCAGTCATTTGCCTCAAGGAAAAGCAAAACAAAAAGGCAAAACAAACCACATATCTTTAAATTTGGGTTGTTAATTTTCAGCACTTTGACCAGAAATCTAGGTGCCTTGCTTCTCAAAGGATGATTCAGGGACTAGGAATATCAGCATCAACTGACAGGAACCTGGGAGAAATGGAGGATCTCAGATTCCCACCCAGACATAGTGAACTAGAACCTACATTGCAACAAGATCTCCACAGAATTATATACACATTAACATTTGAGAGACCCTGGTCTAGAGGAGCCATGTAGTTGGTTGTCGGGAGTCATTTAACTCAGCTGAGACAGCAGGCTTCATACTAACACTGAAGCCAGCTGACATCTCTGTAACTTTCTGTCTCTAAAGTATGGCTTGAACACAACATGTCTGCCAAGCTCTGGTGTGACCAAAGATTGTAGAATCCAGTCTACAAGGTGTTTTACATGTTTACTCAATCAACTATCGTGGTTTCTTCCCTGAAGTATGGATTAAGGCAGACCGGGCTCTCTTAACTCTGAAAATTTCAAAGCCCGCCCCCTGGAGGACTGCTGGTGAATGCAGCTCCCTGGCAGGGGAGGAAAGCAACTGAACAGGAAGAGCTTGCCGCAATCCAGGCACGTGTTGAAATATGGGCCTATTAATGCTCACAGTTTTATTTTGCTTTATCTCTAAGGATACAATTAATTTAGAGGTCATTGCTTTTACTGTCAATGTGGAATAAAGATGATGAATGGGCTAACCTCGGCATGTGTAGCCCATATTGGTGTATTCCCAATGGTTCCTACTGACTGTCACCTTTATTCTTCACTTGTTCTGCAAGTGTTACAACAAAATCCAATAGGAAGGTAGCTCTAAGCCCAATGGGTCACTGGTATCTCCCCAGAATTTCACCATTGCAGGAGAAACAAAAGCTGGTTAAAATTCCGAAAACTTTAGAAGGTTACCACAAGCCTCTCTTTCTTTTTTTTTTTTTTTTTTGAGACGGAGTCTTGCTCTGTCGCCCAGGCCGGAGTGCTGTGGCCGGATCTCAGCTCACTGCAAGCTCCGCCTCCCGGGTTCCCGCCATTCTCCTGCCTCAGCCTCCCGAGTAGCTGGGACTACAGGCGCCCGCCACCTCGCCCGGCTAGTTTTTTGTATTTTTTAGTGGAGACGGGGTTTCACCGTGTTAGCCAGGATGGTCTCGATCTCCTGACCTCGTGATCCGCCCGTCTCGGCCTCCCAAAGTGCTGGGATTACAGGCTTGAGCCACCGCGCCCGGCCTAAGCCTCTCTTTCTAAAAAGGGAATGCACATCTTTGACATAGGAGTTCTTTCTGTCCTTTAGTTTATTCAATGAATATTTAATGGTACAGAAGTAGGCTCTGGTGATATGGCAGTGAACACACAGGTGAAGCTTCTTCCTTCATAGAGTTTGTTATCTAGTGAAAATATCAACACTACAAAACAAATCATGTGAAGATGGTTATAAGTCATATGCAACAATATAAATCATGGTAAGAAGCTAGGCAGGCATTCGTTGCCAGGTATTTGTATGTATATACACTTGAGAGGCAGATATGGCTATTTTGCAAAGGAGGTTCAAAGAAGCCCCCAGTGAAAAAGTGAATTTCAGTGGAGATTTGAAGGAAGTGAAGGAAGGGGCCCTGCAAATGACTAAAGGAAGAACATTGCAAGTAAAGGACACACAAGGACACCTCTCCACAGTAGGGCAGTAATATATTTTATTCTGAAAATTCATAAGAAATTAAAAATAAAAATGTGTGACATACCCATTAAAATTAGATAACAAGTCCTGTTTTTAGTGGCTTTTAACTATTAATATCTTGTATGTCTCCCCATTCTTCCTATTGCCAGTGTCCTAATTCACACCGTCAGCATCACTGGCTTGGACTATTGCAGTCTCTTTTTTGTGTGTGTGTGACGGAGTTTCCGTCTTGTCGCCCTGGCTGGAGTACAGTGGTGCGATCTTGGCTCACCACAACTTCCGCCTCCCGGGTTCAAGCAATTCTCCTGCCTCAGCCTCCTGAGTAGCTGGGATTACAGGCACCCACCACCACGCCCGGCTAATTTTTGTATTTTTAGTAGAGACGGGGTTTCACCACGTTGGCAAGGCTGGTCTCAAACTCCTGACCTCAGGGGATCCACCTGCCTTGGCCTCCCAAAGTGTTGGGATTACAGGTGTGAACCACTGTGCCTGGCCTGCAGTCGCTTCTTTACTGGTCTCTTTGTCTTTAGTCACGTACTAATCAAGTCCATTTTCAAGCAAAAATGAACCTAGTGCAACATCTCAGCCTAAAACTCTTCAAAAACATTCACATAGAAAAAAACACCATTGGAGATCCACTGCTAAATCATTCACAAATGTCAATCCCAAATGGATTTGATACTTAATTATAAAAAGCAGACCTTTAAAACTTTTCAAAGAAAATAGACCAATACATATCCATAACCCTAGGGTAGGGCTACTTTAAAACAAGACACGAAACACACAAAGAATAAGGATGGGTTGATATCTTTAACTGTATTACAATTAAGAACCTCTGCCTATCAAAATCACAGGGCAAGCCATAAACTTGTAAAACTAATTTACAAGACACATAATTGGCAAAGAAATTAGTATCCAGAATATATAAAAAATACCTATCCTATAAATATCAATAAGAAAAAATAACTTTCAAATCAGGAGTGGGCTTCCACAAGAGCAGAAATATAAAAATCAACAAGTTATAAGAAAAAAATAACCTGTCTAGAAATTGGATTATTGAAATGCCTTCACAGCCCAGTAGGTTAGCTTAAATTTAAAAAAAGTAATGAAGTATTTTGACAAGGTCATGGGAAGCAGATTGTGAGAATGGGGGTGTAAATCACTGAAAAAAAATTGGAAAACTACTTAAAGCATTTCTTACATAAAAATTCTCTAGTGTTATTGATAGTAAAGCAAAAATCTAGAAACAAGAAATGTGGTTGAAACACAAATGAACCCTGAGAGTAAGTTCTCTACAGCCATGTTAATCAACAGAGACTAATCTCATAAACATAAGGTTGAATTTCTTAAACATCACCAAAATATACACTATGTGTTAAACTATTTAAATAAGTTTCCATACGATAAGATATAATATATTATGGGGACATAGACAAACTTAGGAATGCTAAAGAAAGTAATTTACATCTCAGAGGAGCACAGGACTGGTCTCAATGGTGTTATTATGTTCACATTTTTTAAATGGGGTAGATGGGAAGACCAATATTGCTTTTTTCACATTTTATAAATATATAGTTTTTGTATAAATGATATATTTTATGTTTATAAAGAAGAAGAATGAGTGTTGAAAACAGTGGATCTTTGGTTCAAATCCCTTATCTTCTACTTTGTTTAATATGCCCTGAGAGTCACCATTTTTTTCTCCTTTAAATACACAACTGAATTACATACACAGTCACTGGCACAATCATTGGCAAATAGAAAGTACTCTCTATATATTGGATAATATGGGAGGGGGCTCTTTAATGACTTCTCATGGCTGTTCCCTTCTTTGCATGGTGCATGTGTTGTCTTGAACTGGCTTTGACCCTTGTCCAGCTTCATGTCTCACCATCGCCTCCTCTCAGTCACTGCTACAGCACATGCCAGCATTCCTTATTTCTTTGTCTTCAGTACTAAACCCATTTATCTGCCGTTATTCCTCAAGGCCCAAGTCAAATAGCACCTATACTGTGAACAGACAACACTGTAGCACTGACCCCAATACGTGTAATTCATGCAATTTTAGTAAAAATTCATGTAATTTTAGTGTTTATATTTGGGTTTCATCATAATATTATGGCAGGGGCCATATATTGCTTTATCACCTTATCCCAGGACAGGTGAAAAAACAATAAATCAATAGCTATATAAGAAATAAATTCATAATTTTGAGATTACTTTAGTTGTCTAAATTCTGGGTTGGATTTAAAACATGAAGCATGGGTAATTCTACTAGTCACAAATAGGTAAAAGTTTTGTCATTGCAGAAAAAGCTAATGAAGCATTTCTAAAAAATAGAAGTTTAATGTGAGAGATTTTTTTCATTCTAAGACTATCTAAAAAAGTAAACCACATATATAATCATCTATGAAAGATCTCACACATTTATATTATCCTAAGAATATCCCAAAATTAAAAGAAAAATGTGTATGTTTAATTATGTAATTTCACTAATCACCCAAAATTATAAGTAATTTGTAATAGTAAAATGAAATTAGTCAAGTTCTTTATTGAATGCAAACGAATTTGAATATTTATTTTCTGGAACATTTAGTAAAATCATCTCAATGTATCATTCAGAGTTAACTGTGTGATACACAGTGTAAGTAGAAACTGTATTTATAAACTATAAACAAAATGAAAGGAGAAACTCTCAGGTGCTTACTCAAAATAGCAACTTGAATATTGTGCTTTTTTTTTTCACTATGTATGTAGAAGTTATGTTTGAGGGGCACTTATGAAAAATGAGATGAAAATAAGTGGAGAACCTATGAATTAACCATAAACGTTCCTCATCCACAACACAGAAAGGGTAACACCAGATACATCTGCCCCCTTACGACAACGGGAGTCAATTTATTGGAGAAAATTCTTGCAGATATTGAGAAAGATGAAGAAGGAAAGAAATTGTCTGGAGAAGAGACTATTTAGGTAAAGAAAGAAAAAGGATTTGTAAACAAGGAATAGTACTGTGAGTCCCTGGACTGGTCCAAAGAAAATTAGATGTGTTTTACGAAAAAATAAAAGAAAGAAATTTATTTAAAAATATGCCACATGACTGTCTTTGCAGTCATATAACAGAAGACAGGAAACAGGGAAAAAGGGAAAAAGAAGCTTGCTTTGGAGGCATGATGTATAAATCAGTATTTCTCACTCTTTCATGTGCATAGGATTCATCAAGGGAGCTTATTATTAATAAAATAAAGATTCTGAAGCAGTTTGCTCTGGGGTGGCACATGAGATTCTGTGTCTCTAACAGGCTCCCAGATGATGCTGATGTTGCTGGCCTTGGATCACACTTTAAATTCCAACGAGAAAGGAAATTACATTGTAGTCCCATGGATGTGTGTTCACATCCTAACTCTGATTCATGTAATTATGTATTCTGGACTCATAGAGGCCGCTGAGCTTTGCGCAGGTGGACATGGGTAGTAACACTCTGCACACCCTGTTGCAAGGTAATGAAATAATGTTAGCAAATCCCCAGACACAAAGTAGGTATTCATGTCTGTCAGTTCCTCTTACTGAGTCCTTGCAAGTTTACCTGCTTAAATTGATGTTAGTGAACATGTAGTAATTATTATATTTCAAGTGTAATGAAAACATGTAAGTCAAAATGTCCCCTAAATAAGTCAAAAATTAGATGTCATTTCATTTTTATAACATTTGTCTTTTTATGTACTTTGACAGATGTCTCATTTATAAGCGGAACATGATTAGAGGGAAAGAAATTGTTGGAAAGATATTGCAAACATTTGGAAAAGCAAGAGGCTAAAACTCATGTTGGGATGGTGACTTTCTCCCAGGACATTTATGTCCAATAACCAATTAGGGTCTTGGCAGCAAACAATGTGTGGAAAGTTGTAATTCCATCACATTAAAGCAGGAAACAGTTGAAATAAAATAGAGTGTGAGTCTTTAAAGTCTATCTAGATAATGAATAGATGTGCTTCAAAAATAAAATGATTTGCAAGTAGGACAAATAGAAATAGGAAGTGTTATATGCAGATGGGACCTATCTGATGTCTACAACAGGCTCTATCAGACAACCTTATGATCCAAACTGCAGAGGAACATGAGACTTACCTAAATATTAGGCACTAATTCCAGTACCCCCATCAGACTGTCATCTACATCATCTTCTCTACATATCTGGTTGTCACTCCTAAATTATTCTCTTTTTTCCTCCTAATTAGCCACTCCAGATTTATGTACTAATGGTACATGGCAACTTGTAGATGCATCTGAGAAATGTGAAACAACATCCTCAAATCAATCTCTTTTCTAGAGAGAAATACTTGAAAAGTCTTAACTAATCATCAGGTTGGGTCTTTCACTTCACTTCTCACATTAATTGTAGGTACCTGAGGAGAAGCCACGCTCATTACCCAATACCTTATACATGCTCTACTAATATGTGATGTGTGAATGAGGTCAGGATTTTTGTCTTTAGTATATGTTTTTATAAAAACAGCAAAAACTAAGTCGAAAGACAATCCTAGAACTTGATCACAAATAAAATATATAGAAAATCATGCTCTCTTCATGCACATGTATGCTTATTGCGGCACTATTCACAATAGCAAAGACTTGGAACCAACCCAAATGTCCATCAACGATAGACTGGATTAAGAAAATGTGGCATGGAATACTATGCAGCCATAAAAAAGGATGAGTTCATGTCCTTTGTAGAGACACGGATGAAGCTGGAAACCATCATTCTCAGCAACTATCACAAGAACAGAAAACCAAACACCGTATGTTCTCATTCATAGGTGGAAATTGAACAATGAGATCACTTGGACACAGGAAGGGGACCATCACACACCGGGGCCCGTCATGGGGTTGGGGAAGCGGGGAGGGATAGCATTAGGAGATACACCTAATGTAAATGATGAGTTAATGGGTACAGCACACCAACATGGCACATGTATACATATGTAACAAACCTGCATGTTGTGCACATGTACCCTAGAACTTAAAGTATAATAAAAAAAATTAAAAACATATAAATTAAATAAAATTAAAAAAGGAAAAGAATGCTGTATTATCTAAGTGTTCAGTTAGGCATAATTCCAGGCCTCAATTGTCATTGTCATTGTTGAAAATATCTGTAAGTCATATTTATAACAGGAAGTGTCAATAAGGCACCTGAGGAACTCAAACCTTGTTGACACTCATATCTGCTTAAAGCCACAGCTGATGTTTCCCTGAGGTGTCACTTGCCTTCTGATACGAAAGGACCCAGTCTCTATGTAAATAAGTGCTTCTCTAGCAGTAGAATATGATGCATAAGTTCTATTTCTTAAATGTTCACAAGAAATCTCTGTAACATTTGCTATTAATAAGTTCAGATAGAATATCCTAAAGCAATGTTTTCCCCTCATTCTCAGTTGATACTTCAGAAAAATCTTTGACAGAAAAATTTGAGAATAAAGATCTTTAGCAATAGAAGTGACGTATTAAAATGTACTAATCCAAACTAAGAAGTCTTTGGAGCAGGCCTGTGCCCATTTGCTTACAGCCCAGCAAATTCAGAATATTTAATCTGAAGGATCATTTAGAGACTATAGGACAATCTCTGCAATTTTACAGACAAAGGCCCAGAGGCTCAGGTTGCTTAGCCAATTTGCCCAAGTCATAAGCTCATCACGAACATCTCCATGGAGGTCATCCTAGATTCAAGACCACGTCAACTCTTTCATGCTCTAATACATTAGCCTCTTAACTGGTGTATCTGCTTCCATCCTCCATACACTTCCCCACCTTCCAGCAGATTTCGTCCGAGAGTCTCATGATCTGGCAATGACACATCTCCCCTTCAAGTCAGTTTCGGAACGGAGGAGGAGAGATTTGAACTGGGTCTGGAGGGATGAGTAGGAATTTGCAAAGCTGACAAAGGGGAAGGGTACTAAAAAGAAAAATAAAATCAAATTAAATAAGAGAAAGAAACAGATGGTCAAAAGCAGCAGAGACAAGATTAAATGGAATAATTTGAGGAGCAGTGAGTGTTTTTACTCTAAATGCATTCATGTTTAAATGAAAGTATGCTGAAAAAACGAGACACAAAGCTGACAGTGGAAGATATATGACTTCAAAGGAATGTCTGAGGTTATCTCCTGGTCAAAGCTGCAGTCTAACTAGGGTGAGGGATCATTATCTACCACAATGTTAGCAAGGACCCGAGACTCTAACCACTCAAAGGGTGGTCTTGCAGCATTGCCATCAACTGAGACCTTAGAAATTCAGAACCTCCAGCCTCTTCCCCAACCTCCTGAAACTAAACCTTCTTTTTTCACAGGGTCATCAGGGGATTTGTGTGCACATACATTTGAATAGCACTGACTAAAAATGAGTTCCAAGAAAAGCTGATGAAAGTTACATGATTAACTTCAATATACTTGGGATGCTCTAACCCCCAGTAGTACATTTCCTATAGCAGAAAGCTAACTGATATCTAATTAGATAAAGTATGGGTCAAAGTTTCCACACTTGGTAACTTCTGTAGTCAGGGAAGGTAAATTTGAGAATGTGTACCTTCCCAGCTAGGCTATGTTGAAATTCTGGGGCTCTGAAAATAGCATCAGTTTTGACTATCTGCATTCCCAGGCCTAGCAAAGGGCAATTAGTTGACAAGAAAGTGGTGTCTGGATGAAAATGGATGGAGAAGAGTCATTTGCATTTATTAAGGCTTTGTGTTATCAGGCAAATGCTTCACACATGCGTTCTCATTTAAACCTTAGTTTTAAAGATTGGAATCTGACACCTGAAGAGGATAACTGATTTTCTCATGTGTGATTATAGCAATAATAATGATAATGATTTTGTGGCTAGCATTTACTGAGCACTTACTATAGTGGTCCCCTTTTATCCTCGACCCCCTGTGGATGCCAGAAACCACGAACAGTCCTGAACCTGATTGCTGTCATTTGAAATACATTTCTGTTCGTGTCTTCCACCCTCAAATGCAATGCCTTTTCCATCTTAATTAAGCCCTTATCATGTATTGTAGCCATAACTTCTGCCACTTGATGTGTGACAGCAAAATTAGCATGAATTTCTTTTGCCTTCTTCAGAATTTCACTTAGAAGGTTCATTCTTACCATAGATCATAGCAACGTCAGCATATAATTTTTTCTTTCCTTATTAAGTCCAGAAGTTTCACCTTTTCACTTAAAGGAAGCACTTTGCAGTTTCTCTTTGGCAGGTCCAAATGGACAGCATCACCACTCTTGCACTTTGGGGCTATTAAGTAAAACAAGGGTTACGTGAACACTAGCACTGTGCTACTGCGATGGTTGATCTGATAACTGAAAGGGCTACTAAGTGGCTGGTGGGCTGGTAGTGTGGACGGCGTGGATGTGCTGGACAAAGGGACAAAGCATAATGGTGTGAAATTTCATCACAACTGTTCAGAACAGTACACAATTTAAAACTTATAAATTGTTTAAGCTTGGAATTGTCCACTTAATATTTTTGGACTACGGTTGTCCTTGGGGAACTAAAACTGTAAAGTGAAGCCATGGATAAGGAGGGACTACTTACTGTGTTCAAATTTTGAGCTAAATATTTTTTGTACCCAATACCTCATTTAATTTTTGCCACAACCCTGTGAGAAGTATTGTCTTCGATTTATAGCTTAAAATACATATTTATGCTTCATCATGGGTATGTCTGACTTGAAAGCCCACACTCTTTCCTCAACACCAGAATAACTCAATCACCACCCTTTTATTCATCTGCAATGTTCTGCAAATGATGTCAAAGAGATTCTGATTCTCTCATAAAGTCAAAAAGATGAATGAATGAAAGAAGAAAAAACCCTTTAAGGTGAAAAATTATACGTCACAAGATTTCTGAGGTTTACAAATGAGATTATTGAACTAACATTTTGTTAAACGTGCCCTTCAGCAAAGATGAAATACACATACTTTTGTCGATGCAATTGTCTTCAATGATGTATTAGGAGATAGATGGGTCATTAGATTTCCCGATCTATTCTGTCATTTAGAGTCCCATACAAATAAGTGCAGAAACAGTTACAGACAATTTAAAAGATTGACCATACTTTTCCAAAATAAACTTCGAAACCAGCTCCCACATCCACAGATCAAGTTTTGTACTGCCCCTGTCATGCTTCCACCAAATCCCTTGAATGGTCTGCATTCATTCAACACAGGTGTCTTTACTGGAGGGCAGGATAATCTACAGGAAGTATAGGGGTCTGGAGTCCTCACAGAGTTCTGAATGCAAAATTCCTTACTCAAGAGTCACATGACCTCAGACAGTTTCCTTGATACTCTTTAAACCAGAATTTTCTACATCATAAAATGTTTGTGTTAGTTCAGAGGATTGTAGTAAAAATTGAACACAATCACAAAATAAAGAACCTAGTGAGGCTGGGTGCGACGCTTACATCTGTAATCCCAACACTCTGGGAGACCAAGACAGGTGAACCATTTGAGCCCAGGATTTCGAGACCAGCCTGGGCAAAATGGCAAAGCCCTGTCCCTACCATAAAAACAAAACAAAAATAAGCAAAAACCAAAAATTAGCTGGGCTTGGTGGCACGTGCCTGTAGTCCCAGCTACTTAGGAGGCTGAGTGAGGATGATGGTTGGACCCCAGGAGATCAAAGCTTCAGCGAGCCGTGATTGTGCCACTGCACTCCAGCCTGGGTGACAGAGCGAGAGCTTGTCTCAAAAAATTTAAAAAAATAAAATAAAATAAAGGGCCTGGTGAATAGTACTACTCCATGGGTGGTCCTGTTCTTCTACATTAAGCCTGATATTTTACGTAGACACAATTTGAAAGATATATTTTGTCTTGAAATCAATATATCTGAGTAAGTATCATAAATTGATAAGGATACACAAGGGCAGTTGCTGTAATTTTTAGTTTTTCAGTTTTAGTTCGTTAAACCTGACCTTACCAATTTGATCCCCTTGATGAGCATGTTTGTTTTCAAAGAAGTGAGATCATGCAGAGTAGCTTCAAGCTAATTTATAAAGTTTGAAATATTTTCAAACCCTTTTGCACATTCATTTTCTGCTCATGTCCACCCTCTCCTGACTTCCAGATATTTGCATTTATCCAAGATGCTACTCATTTATGATGACACACGAGGGCCTCCTCTCTCTATTGTGAATGAGCTCTGTTTTCTCCCACTTTCCTAGCACGTAATCAAACATTCTTTAACTATATCTGATCTCACAAAGGTACTAGAGTAAAGGAATTTGGTTAAAAAACTCATAGTAAGCACCTCTAGTGGATTCAGCCCATTCTTTTACCTAGATGACTGCTGTTTTTCACATGCTATTTGAAACAAAGTAAATGTATAACTAATGGTGGAATTATTGTTTTTTTTGTTTGTTTTTGTTTTTGTTTTTGTTTTTTTTTGGCAAGAGATGCTTTACTCTCATTCCTAAAAGAAAATCAGTCAAAGCAACTCACATACAAGAGACTTTGGTAATTTAAAGGAATCCGAAGAAAGCAAAGCATGGGATAGCAATGGATCATGTGGAGTGTTAAATTGAATGTGTCTATTGGAACAGATAATCTGAATTTACCATCACATCACACAGACGTTACATGGAGAAAACAAATGCCACAGGGGCATGTGAACATATCCATCCTCCAGAATATTCTTCTACCAAGAAATTCTGTGTACTCTTCAAATAGTGTCTTGAAAGATAAGCCCTGTTTGCCAGGTAAACAGGCTTTTTACCAGTAATATATCTGTCACATTAGACTCTGCTGCCATTCTGCAGCCTGGCAAAAGGCAGCTGAAGATTACAATTTTCCATTTGCAGAAAGTCCAAAATTATGAAGTCTGTGGATACCAGTGACACAATGATTAACCCTTACTTCTATAATGCCACAGCTTGACAGTTGTAATTCATTGTTGGAGGGCTTGGCAATCTGCTAACGGCCTTAATGACACATTCCATCTGGAATGTGTCAGCTCATTTTTTGAAGACAGAAAGAAAAACAAAGATGTTTTTCTAACACTATCTTGCCAGCATGTAAGGAAGTTGATGGAGTGACCACTTCAACTACAAGTTTTCATAGTTATTTCAGTCTTATGCTCTTAATTTCCAGTGCTTACTGATCCTGATACCACGGATAAATTTCTACAGATTCCTGAGATTAAACATGGTGGTTGGACTGATATGGATATAATGGTTTAAAATATGTACCTCCAGACAGTGGCCACATCTTCGAAGTGCAACTTTTCTCTAGCAGAGCACACTAGTCTGCATAACAGGCCTGTTCCATCACATGCTCCTTATCCCAGGACTCAGTCATTTGAAATACCTTTGTTGCATTCACTGTACCACTATTTCTCTATCTGAACAAAATACTCACTTACTTTCATATCCTTGCCTTTGCCCTTTGGTAAAGAATAATTCAATTCTTTCCCACCTTCCAGCTCCCCAGATCTATTCCCCTTAGTTAGGCAGTCTTAGGATCCTTCAGTTAACAGCCTTTCCAGCTCAATTGTGCCCCTAGCTCCTCTGCGCATCAGCTGTCCACCCACATCAAGTCTAAGGATTTGGATTCTGCTCAGGTCACCTTAAGGGAAGTGAAAATTCAAATTGGGAGACTCCTAGTCACATTTTAAAATGTCTCCTTCACTAGCATTTGAGACTGAACTCTTACTTTAATGTATCTTATTTGGTACTTTGCAGCTTGTTTGCTAATCTCCTATAACTTCTAAATATTATAACACAGAAAATAGACTTCATTAGTGCTATGTATGCCACTTTCATCATTTTTGTCATCATCTACAGCCAGATATACTAACATTAATTAAGCACCTACTAAATGCCAGGCAATATCATTAACATGTAATATGCACACTCTCATTTCGCATAACATTCAGCACAGTAAATTAATGTAAAACAGGGTTCAATATTTGTTAGATGAATGAATGGTGCTACTGATTGGGATGCTTAAAAATAAAGCTAAGTCAATGTTAGTGGTTGAATATGCTTCCCTTTCTTGCCCGTAGGTAAAAATAATTGTTACAATAATCAACCTGGGGCTTGCTAATTTGTTAAAACCAAAAATCACAAGGGAAACTAAGAAATATCCTAACCAAATGTAAGATGTCTCTCACCTTCCCCAGAAAAGTAAAGCTATAGAAACCCAGAGCATTGCTAAAACATTTTACTAATGTTAACTTGATTTTCAAATAGCTAGCAAATATAGTTTTTAAATCATAAGTAATAGTCTAGAAGGTGATAGGGACAGAAAACTGAGAAATAAGATTCAAGCACAAGAGAGTTAGAAACTGGCTAGAAATCCAAAGAGGAAACAGAGAGAACCAAAGGCTGGAACTTTAAGAAAGACATTGAAGTAAAGGGACCTATCCAGACATGACCAACATGTCCAAGGGTGTATCATGGCAGGTCTAGCTCTTCTATTCTTGGACATTGGACCTCCATGAAGCCAGGACCAAGGCAAGACAAAAAGTCAAAGGGATTCACAGAAACCACTCTTCGAGTTGAACTGTTGCTAGGGAATAGGACTACTTGCATTGTAGGCAGTGAGTCTCGAAGTTGCCAGTGGAAAAGGCCGATGTTTCACGGCCCTTGTCTCTATCCTCTTTGCTCAGTACCCTGCCTGGAGACACTGTCTGCTACAATGTCTCACTTGGCTTATTGAATTAGAAGGAACCCTAGAGACCTAGAGATCCTAGAGTTCACCATTGGGCTTGGTGCACGGATCCCCCATCAGTATTGTCAACAAGTGCTACACGGCTTCTGTCTGCATTTCTCAGAAGACCATCTCTTACATAACATTCCAGTTTCTAAGTTTCTAGAAAGGTTTCCTCTACATTGGGCTGAAATGTCTGTTTTTTGAGATGAAGTGTCGCTCTTGTCACCCAGGCTGGAGTGCAATGGTGCAATCTCAGCTCACTACAACCTCTGACTCCCCGGTTCAAGTGATTCTCCTGCCTCAGCCTCCTGAGTAGCTGGGATTACAGGTGCCAGCCACCATGCCCAGCTAGTTTTTGTATTTTTAGTAGAGATGGGGTTTCACCACATTGGCCAGGCTGGTCTTGAACTCCTGACCTCAGGTGATCCACCCACCTCGACCTCTCAAAGTGCTGGGATTACAAGTGTGAGCCACTGCACCCAGCCTAGGGTAAAATCTCTTTACCCTTTTTACTTTCCAGACACCAGAGCTCTTCTCCAGATATACAACCCCACCAATAAGTCTCAGCATCTTTTGTTAGAACTCTATCATGCTGATATTCTCTGTTCTTGAAAATTATCTAGCCCCTGGCATGTAGCAGGTACTCAATAAATTATTGGCAGACTGCTTGACTACATATTGTTTAAATAATCCTCTTCTATATCATTGAATTCCACTATCAGAATAATGACTGACATCCAATTATCCTATGAACCTTGAGTATCTCCCAGTCACCTGCTGAGCCTCTGTGTGACCTACTACTGTCTGCATTCCAACTGACTCCAGACCACTCAGTCTTTCTCTATATTCCAAGGGGTCCAAGGTAAGGATGTAGGAGTGGGAAATGTGACTAAAAATCAAGTTGATGTGAGATTATAAAATACATTAAAAATTCCACACACAAAAATTCTGACTGTTTCTCTACAGCCCAGTGATTTTCCATTTATATGCAGTAGCTTGCAGATGTTTCAAGAACTCTTCATTACCGTGCTTCTAGTTTCTAAGGAATCTGGGATTTGTTGTTGTTACAAGTGATTGTAGTTGCAACAGTAAAAATAAATTATAAAATTTTCTTTGAGGAGAGAAGTGGCTTCATATTAACCCTTTTCTCCTTTGGGGTGTTTCCTTGTAAACTTAATAAACCCCCAAACAAGATAGACCTTTTGATTTTAAAGTATAGTTTTCTGGCCTTCTTCCCCTTGGAATTGTAAACCTACAAATGAGGTCTGTGCTATATCACAAGTGTAGAGCAGATGACAGGGTACATCCATTTATCTCTCAAGGAGATAAGAGAAGTTTCCATTGTTCTTTCTTTGACTGCTGTATAGATTTGTGTAATATTCTGTCCAGAGTTTATAGTTTCTTGTGTGCCACCTTATATACATGTCAACCTGGTAGTGCTTTCTCGAAATTAAATTGTGTGTCTTTTCTTCTCCTGTATTGGAACTGAGGAATCTTTTGTTGCAGGATTGTTTCATTTGCCCAATGCTATAACTTACTGTGTATATTTGGTCAGCACCTAGCTCTGTGGGTTTTGTGATGTTACAAATATCAGGTACAATGTACTGTGAGTAAGAGGAAAACGGTGTTACACTTTTTTACAAGTAGGTTCTCAAAGACATTGCCTCAGGTATAAAAAAGAGTATTGAAAAGGCAATAAATGGCAATACACTTCTAGAGGGTAACACTTTGAACCATTTTAGAGGTATTTAAAAATATTTTAATGCAGTCATGATTATTTTACTAGTTATTGTACTGTAATTTCTTCTGACTTGTTTTCCTTAAAATTAATTCTTTCAACTGTACTTACAACAAAACCAGGTTGAGAATCTATTGCCCTAAAGAAGACAGAGCCAGGTCAAAAACGCAACTTCAGGAGGCCACACTCTCAGTATTGTCTACATTCATAAACTCCCCTAGAAGACAACTCCAATCTTACCAATTGAGATCAGGCTGTACAACATCACTAGCAGATGAGACAAAATGAAGTCAGAGAAGGCAAAAAACAGTTATTTATTGCAAGTAGTGAGTGGTGTTGAGGGAGTGACAGTGAAGAGTTAAAGGAGAGAACAGATTCGAGGTACTTTGGGGGCAAACATGAGCAAACAAGGACATTTGATATAATGAACATGATAAAGAAGAAAGCAGTGATGGATGCTTCTGGAGTTTTGAATCTGAGTAAGTGACAGAAAGAAAACATTGTTTTCCAAATTATGAAATTTTATATGAGAGGTAGATTTAAGCACTGAGTAGGTGACTTCGGACATAACCCACCTGAAATGCTAGTGAGACATCCCAAAGGCACCTGGATAGTCAAGTATGGAGCAGGTCAAGAATTAAGGGGTTTATTTGAAATGCAGCCACATTTAAGGTTATTTATAAACTTTAAAAGTTGTTGGAGCCAGTGAGCCGAGTTAACTGAAAGATGTGACCCAGAGAGAGCCATAGGAAACATCCCATTTCTATGGCAGTGATGAAGAGCCATGCATTAGAGCAGGAAGCAGTAGCTGCTGGAGAATTAAAAGGACTAACATCTTCCAGAGCCCAGAGCAGGAAAGACTTTCAGAACAACGGTGTCGAATGTAATGGAGTAAAAATGAAGACCAATTTTAAAAAGGTTCATTTTCATTTCTAAATTTGTCCTGTTACTTCTCTTTTCAGATCTTAATTTTTCTAATTGCCTCTTTTCAGAGTTTTTCTAATTCTGATATATATCTTTTCCTTTTTTCATAACTTCTTATTTTAGCTATTTTTTTAAAATATTAGGTTGTAGTTTTCATTTGTTTTAGGATCAGCTTTATGGCATAATTTCCTTGTCTGCATCGTTCTGTTTTTATTCTCCTTCCCTTGTAAGAATTTATAGTAAGTTTGTATGAGAGTTGACCAAGATCTATTTTTACCCCTACTCCTCTGTTCTCTTCCTTCTCCTCCTCATCTTTCTCCTCCTTTCTTCTTTGGAATTTCTTTGTACTTTTAGGAAGGAGGAAGGGTCAGAATAGTTTTCTGGCATTATGGCTCTAGGGCTCCCTCTCCTGTCATTTTTGCAAAATAATAAATGAGAAAATAATGTTAAAATTCACATTCATTGTGGTAGTGCTGCTTTTTTTCCTCCTTTTCTTTGTCTCCCTCTCCCTCTCTCTCTTTACCACTTTATTTCCTTTGCTTCTATTGTAGCTATTTGATAAATTTTGGTTTCCTCCCAACAATTTCACATTGGTTTGGGGCTTTGCCTTAGAGGGACATTACATTTGATTAGTTTTGAGAGTCCACAGGGTCCAGAGGGCTGCAGCACTTTCAGACTTCACTGCAGAGTCCTCGTTATCTCCCATGAAATGGTTTGGCTGCTGCTTTATGGTGGACTTGACAGGCTTCCAATAGGAGCTGATTGACAATCTGGGGTACTAGTCGGCTTTGAGACTCTTATTTTAGTATTAAGTTCATGAAGATTTTGCAATATACTCTCTAATCTATCTGTGTTTGTTTTAATGATAGAAAAATGTTTTTAGTACTTTACTACCAAGTAAAATTGATACTTCAGGAGAATGCACCATATTCATGATCTCACATGAGCCTAAAAGTACATCTACAACACAGTTTGATAAGCTCATAAGTCTGTCTTGGGCATTTTATTATGATTGTGGGGACATTGAGCAGACTTCAGTATGCAGTATTATTTAACTTGCCTTTGAGAAGATACAAAAGTAAACATGAATCTATAGGCAAATGAGAGGGATGAAACCGCACAGAGGAATAGAGTTGAAGGGAAGACTTTCTTTTAGAATTGTTAAACAAAATTATGGAAGGCCATTGTTTCAGAATGAACTCCTGCACTAGGCCCTAAATGACCGGACCAAACCAAAATGGGGTCACTCATGCTAAATGCCACATAATTAAAATGAAAATTTAAGAAAACAGATAGATCCCCAAACAAAACAATCTTTCCTGAAAACAAGAGATTCCAGTTTACCTCAGTTAGCCTAATAAGGAAGTCTCTTTTGCTTTACCCCTTTAAAAAAAGTAACCTGAGGTAATCTGATGTTTACTAGATGTTTTCCATTTTTCTATTTCCTACTTTTCACCTTTCAAAATCCAGTGTTTTGCCCCTGCCCAGAAGAACACTCCTTCAGTTTTGTAGAATGAAGGCTGCCCTGATTCATGGATCACCTATAAAAGCCAATTATATCTATAATGAAATTTATTGTAATGTTGTCTTTTGACAGTCTCAAGAAGACATTGACATTTTTTAAAGCACGGGGAAGGATCAGGAGAGATGAGAAGGAAAAATAAGTGTTGAATAAAGAATATAATCTTAAGGAATAAAATTCAAATGAATAAAGCTTTTTTAAATAAAGAAATTAGCTCTGTAACACATATCCCGTCATGAATGTGCACACATACACAAAAACAGGTCATCTTGATGGGTATGTTTCACACCTTGGTTGTGGTAACAGTATCACAAGACTGTTTGTAATGTATACAACCAGACTCATTAAGGTTGTATACATTAAGTGTGTAACTTTTTAAAAAATATCATTATACCTCAGTTATGCCAATAAAGCTTTTATATAAAAAATACTGCTTTCTCTTTTGTGATATCAAATTACCATTGATCATTTATTTGAAGATATCCAGTAATGGAAATCAATTATTCTTCATAGGACTCACGTAACATAGAGATTTACTTCTGTATTTTTATACATGAGTTTTATATATTCCCTCTTCTTCAGTAACAGCATAGAGAAGAAATTAATTTCTGTCCACATGATGATATGACTGAAGAAATGTGAACTTTTGGTGGGGAGAGAGGTTAGAGCTTAGTTTCCCTTTGTCTGGTATCAATATTACATTTGGGTGAGTGGCCACTATTTCATACGTGAGACATTGCTCCATTAGAGGATGTAAAGTTTGATGGAGGAAGAGAGTTAGAGTGTAGATCAATGGTAGCTGAGCTCCACTGATCCACTCTGGTAACAGAGCATTTTACTCTTCGAAGTATTTAAAATTCATCTCTAAGCCCAAGATGAATTTTGTGACAATTGGAAATTAAGCTTGAGGGCAACTTGGTTAGTCCTACCCAAGACCTGTTTGAGCTGCAGCCAAACCCAGCTCTTAGGTACACAGCAGCATGGCAGTGCCTACAATTAACGTGCTTTCTTCTACTTATTAAGCATTGTTTTCTGTCACAAAGCATAAGCCTTTAGGGGGTAAACAGTGTAAACAAATGAGCAGATTAGGCTTTTATTAAACCGAAAGTCCCCAAATTGCACAGCTCGGCTGAATAAGCAGCAATTTATAGTAACTAATTAGAGAACATTTCAGGCCAAGGAATAAATTTTGGTTACATAAAAATTCTACCAGATCAATTAACACCACCAAAACCTTAAAAAAATATAAAGATTGCATCCTACACCAGACACACAGGATGTTGGTTCCCTATTCTGATACTAAAACTGATTCCAAAAGGTGATTGCTTTGTGGAAGAGAGAGGAGATTTAATTATGGATTTCTGAAGCTTTTTTTTTTCCAAGAAAATAATGGATGCCATTATGAATGAGATGGGATATTTAATTTATTATCTGAGGCACCTTCCTATGCTCCAAACATAGAACAATGAGACACAAAGAGAAAAATACAAAATCAAAGAGATAATTGTGCTAAAATCAAGAAAACAAGTACACAGAATACAATAGAAATAGAAAGTGTTGTTCACAGCTTAAGCAAAAGTCTAGGCACTTTGAGAGAATCAAGGCAGACAGCAGTAGCTAAAGGTTACACTATTGCAGGTAAAAAAAATAAGTGAAAGAGAATTTGGTAGACCGTATTATATTTTCACATAAAATATTAACCCTCTAGTGGGGCAGAATCTACTTTATTGTGCTACTAATGTTAGGCGTGGCCTCATGACTTGTTTGAGCCAATGGAATGTGAGCAAAAATGATATGATGCCTTGTGGAAGAAGCTTTAGAAGTCACTGATCCGTTTTCCCATATGCTTTTGATCCAGAAAGAGACAATCTCATCTACCTCAGTCACAGAATAAAGGTGATGACGAGACACAGCCACAGGACCCACAACAGACATTAAGTATTAGTGAGAAATGAAACTTCGTTGCTGTTTTTCAATGCCACAGAAACGTTAGGGTTATATGTTATTGCAACATAACCTTATTCTGAATGACACCTGGATCTGAGAAGGCTTAAGTTTTAAATCTCCCCAGGATAAATAAGGGGGTAGAGGGATGTCACCGAACACTTTTCAGATTTCTAATTCCTGGGTAGCTGCAGGCCTAGGGAGATGACAGCCACAGACTTAAAATGAGACAATGAGATGCTTCCTGACTGGGTGACCATATCTACCCTGTCCCTAATACCGTTTCAGCACAGATACATCCAATTACATTGTAATGATTCGTTCTTTAATGTGAGCCAAGAAACGGTAGGGAGAAAAAAGTAAGCATAAAAGAGAGGAAAAGTGAAGTGAAACACAACAAACTCCCACTCAAAAATGAGCCAGCAAATCGAAATTCCAAAATTCATGTGAAATTTAACGTTAAAATTACAACCATCACAAACAATACACAGAAGAATTACTCCAGATGGAATGATCAATATTTTAAAAGTTATACAATAATGTTTCAGGAGAGAACTTTTTAAAAAATCTTCATTTTCAAAAACTAAAATAAAAAACCCAAGAGATTGTTTAAAAAAAGAAAGAAAAGAAAAGAAAAGAAAACTCTAAGTTTATTGGTAGGATTAAAAAAAAACAAAAAAAACTTCTGTGGTGACTTACACCTGTAATCCCAGCACTTTGGGAGGCTAAGGCAGGCAGATCACCTGAGGTTGGGAGTTCAAGACCAGTCTGACCAACATAGAGAAACCCCATCTCTACTAAAAATACAAAAAATTAGCTGGGCGTGGTGGTGCATGCCTGAAATCCCAGCCACTCAGGAGGCTGAGGCAGGAGAATGGCTTGAATCCGGGAGGCGGAGGTTGTGGTAAGCTGAGGTCACACCATTGCACTCCAGCCTGGGCAACTAGAGCGAAACGCCATCAAAAACAAACAAACAAACAAAACGCCTCAATTAAATTTAAAAAATAATTAAACCATCCTAAAAATTTCAAAAACTAGTCACAATATAAAAAAGGTTGTTAAACTGGAAGACAATATTTAAAATTTAACTCAGAATGCAGTAGCAAGACCAAGACAAAAAACATTGAAATAGCACCTAATAGAGATGAAGAATAGATTAAAAGCGCCAACATGAAACAAAATAAGTCTCAAAGTCTTGAACAAAAGGAATAGCAAAGAAGTAATAATTGAAGATAAAACTAGTGAAAAATTTTCAGAATTAAAGATACAAATTAAAATTAAAATTCCCTTTGAGTACCCAGCAGAATAATGAAAGATAAATTCACATAATCTATGTTGTACTGAAATGCCAAAACTTTTAAGACCTATCAATGAAGAAGATTACTTCCAGATGATAAAGTAAGTCCCTCCAAACATCGGTCTCTCCATAAAATCCATGAAAGATAGGTAACATTTTTTAAAAAAATCAATGTTTTTTTAAGAACTCTAGAAATAAACCAAAGGCTTGCAACAACCTAAGGAGTGTTTATAGAAGAAAAAAGGCAGAGCCTTGGTAAAAATAACAACAACAACAAAACCAGCATGCTTTGTATCATTTTAAGCTCTATTTCCATCCCCGTTTCCCCAGCTCTGTGTGAACTTTACAATTTAACAACGTAGCAGCCATAAAAGCAGTAAAAACTTGAAGTCCACTAAACACTGGAAGAGGTAGAGTTTGGAGACCCTCAGAAGTTCCAAACTGAAGAATTGTCACGGTTTTTTTTTTTCTTTTTTTTTTTAATTATTATTATACTTTAAGTTCTAGGGTACATGTGCATAACGTGCAGGTTTGTTACATATGTATACTTGTGCCATGTTGCTGTGCTGCACCCATCAACTCGTCAGCACCCAACTACTCGTCATTTACATCAGGTATAACTCCCAATGCAATCCCTCCCCCCTCCCCCCTCCCCATAATAGGCCCCAGTGTGTGATGTCCCCCTTCCCGAGTCCAAGTGATCTCATTGTTCAGTTCCCACCTATGAGTGAGAACATGCGGTGTTTGGTTTTCTGTTCTTGTGATGGTTTGCTAAGAATGATGGTTTCCAGCTGCATCCATGTCCCTACAAAGGACACAAACTCATCCTTTTTTATGGCTGCATAGTATTCCATGGTGTATATGTGCCACATTTTCTTAATCCAGTCTGTCACTGATGGACATTTGGGTTGATTCCAAGTCTTTGCTATTGTGAATAGTGCCGCAATGAACATACGTGTGCATGTGTCTTTATAGCAACATGATTTATAATCCTTTGGGTATATCCCCAGTAATGGGATGGCTGGGTCATATGGTACATCTAGTTCTAGATCCTTGAGGAATCGCCATACTGTTTTCCATAATGGTTGAACTAGTGTACAATCCCACCAACAGTGTAAAAGTGTTCCTATTTCTCCACATCCTCTCCAGCACCTGTTGTTTCCTGAATTTTTAATGATTGCCATTCTAACTGGTGTGAGATGGTATCTCATTGTGGTTTTGATTTGCATTTCTCTGATGGCCAGTGATGCTGAGCATTTTTTCATGTGTCTGTTGGCTGTATGAATGTCTTCTTTTGAGAAATGTCTGTTCATATCCTTTGCCCACTTTTTGATGGGGTTGTTAGGAATTGAACTCATCTCTGCAGCAAGCAGACCTAATAGACATCTATAGAACTCTCCACCCCAAATCAACAGAATATACATTCTTCTCAGCACCACATCGCACTTATTCCAAAATTGACCACATAATTGGAAGTAAAGCACTCCTCAGCAAATGTACAAGAACAGGTTTATAACAAACTGTCTCTCAGACCACAGTGCAATCAAACTAGAACTCAGGACTAAGAAACTCAATCAAAACTGCTCAACTACATGGAAACTGAACAACTTGCTCCTGAATGACTACTGGGTACATAACGAAATGAAGGCAGAAATAAAGATGTTCTTTGAAACCAATGAGAACAAAGATACAACATACCAGAATCTCTGGGACACATTTAAAGCAGTGTGCAGAGGGAAATTTATAGCACTAAATGCCCACAAGAGAAAGCAGGAAAGATCTAAAATTGACACTCTAACATCACAATTAAAAGAACTAGAGAAGCAAGAGCAAACACATTCAAAAGCTAGCAGAAGGCAAGAAATAACTAAGATCAGAGCAGAACTGAAGGAGATAGAGACACAAAAAACCCTCCAAAAAATCAATGAATCCAGGAGTTGGTTTTTTGAAAAGATCAACAAAATTGACAGACCACTAGCAAGACTAATAAAGAAGAAAAGAGAGAAGAATCAAATAGATGCAATAAAAAATGATAAAGGGGATATTACCACCGACCCCACAGAAATACAAACTACCATCAGAGAATACTATAAACACCTCTACACAAATAAACTAGAAAATCTAGAAGAAATGGATAATTTCCTGGACACTTACACTCTTCCAAGACTAAACCAGGAAGAAGTTGAATCCCTGAATAGACCAATAGCAGGCTCTGAAATTGAGGCAATAATTAATAGCCTACCAACCAAAAAAAGTCCAGGACCAGATGGATTCACAGCTGAATTCTACCAGAGGTACAAGGAGGAGCTGGTACCATTCCTTCTGAAACTATTCCAATCAATAGAAAAAGAGGGAATCCTCCCTAACTCATTTTATGAGGCCAACATCATCCTGATACCAAAGCCTGGCAGAGACACAACAAAAAAAGAGAATTTTAGACCAATATCCCTGATGAACATCGATGCAAAAATCCTCAATAAAATACTGGCAAACCGGATTCAGCAGCACATCAAAAAGCTTATCCACCATGATCAAGTGTCACGGTTTTTTAAAGTTTATCTGACCTGACTAAAAGCTCATTCAGGGAGGAAAGCCCTATCATGAGAGAGTTTGTTGAAGCAATCAGCAGCAATTGTTTAACGTGGCTGATGCCTGAGGCAGCAAAGCAAGTTGGGGCAAACAAGAAGCTCGTCAAAAAGTTTAAAAAGAAAATATGGGGAATAATATTTCATAGTGGGCTTTGAAAATCTCTACATATTCCCAGGGATTCACAATGTTATACACAAGAACAGAGTTGTGCACAAGGGTAGGAAAGATCTGAGCAGGCCCTACTCTCTCACCTCTGTCTGCTGTTGAATCCTGAAAAACCAAGAAGTGAAGGTAATCACAGAGTTGTAAACTGCTGGAGCACTGAAGGCTTGCCCCAACACAAACGTGAATATTTGGCAAAGGAAGAGAGTTCTACTTGACAAGATATTAAAGGCAATCTCTGTAGAAATCAGTGGACCACTAAGTTAATGGTCAAGAGACGTCAGTGACTGCAAATGATAAATAACACAGACTTCACAGAATTATTCCAGGAAAGTTACCAAAACTTAAAAAAAAAAAGCAATAAACATCAGTAATCACATAAGAGCTTTGGCAAGTGAGGTGAATCTGACTTTCAGAGTTGTCACATTATATTATTTAAATTGTTCAGCTTTCAATAAAAATTATGGGATACATGAAGAAACATATAAGTAAACCCATGTGGGGGCAAAAAAGGGAGAAGAAAAGCACAGCAGTAAATTAAAGTCTCTCCAAGGATGCCCATACATATATTGATGTCAATTAAAAAAATACTTTAAGTCAGTTAAACATACCTTAACATATCATAATATGTTCAATAAACTACAGGACTTAATATCTACATAATCAAATAAAAATCAGAATAATACCTTAAACAGAGAATATTAATAATTATATATAAATTATTTTGAAAATAAATAAATAAAATGTGCCATTGAAATGAGCAATAACTGAAAGAAGTTCACTAGAGGGGTTCAAAAATAGATTTAAGTGGCCGGGCACAGTGGCTCACACCTGTAATCCCAGTACTTTGGGAGGCTGAGGTGGGTGAATCACGAGATCAGGAGATCAAGACCATCCTGGCTAACAGGGTGAAACCCCATCTCCACTGAAAATACAAAGAAAAATTAGCCGGGAATGGTGGCAGGCACCTGTAGTCCCAGCTACTCGGGAGGCTGAGGCAGGAGAATGGTGTGAACCTGGGAGCTGGAACTTTCAGTGAGCCAAGATCACGCCACTGCACTCCAGCCATGGCAACAGAGCGAGACTGTCTCAAAAAAAAAATATATATATATGTATATATATATTTATATATAATATTATATATATATAATATACATATATGTACTAGATCTAAGCAGGCAGAAGGAAAAAAACAGTGAATTTGATAATAGCTAAATTGAGATTTTATGGTTTGAGAAACAGAAACAAGAAAAAGATAAATAATAGGTAACAAAACCTCAAGAAAAGCTATGGGGTACCATCAATCACACTAACATATGCATAATGGAAGTCCTAGAAGGACGAGAGAGAAAATAAGCAAAAAGAATACTTGAAGAAATGGCTGAAAACTGCCCAAATTTGTTGAAAGAAATTAATTCATACATCCAAGAAGCTCAATGACCTCCAAGTAAGAAAACCTAAAAGATACAATAACTTAGACTCATCATAATTAAACTGTCAAAACACAAATACAATGAGAGAATTGTAAAGGTATCAAAACAAGGAGTCATTACATATAAGATTTCCAATGAGATTAGTAGCAGGCTTCTTATTAGATACCATAGAAGGCAGGATGTGGTAGGATGACTTATTCAAACCATTGAAAGAAAAAAACCAATAGCAAAACTATCTTTCAAAACTAAAGGAGAAATAAAGGTCTAGGAGAGAAATAAAGAGAATATTAATTTATAGCAGACCTGCCCCACAAGAAATACCAAAGGGTGTCCTTTAGGCTAAAATGAAAAAATAGAAAAAGCACTGGACAGTACCCTAAGTTCACATGAAGAAACAGGGTACCAATAAAGATAACTACACAGATAAATATTAGAGACAATACAATTAATAAGCCCCTTTCTTTCCCATTTGACTTAAAGGGCAGCTACATTAATCAATAAATAAAAACTTCATTGATTATATTATAATGCATAAAGTCATATGCATATTCTACTGATAATAGTGCAAAGGAGGAGAAAATGGAGCTATACATGAGCAAAGATTGTGTCTACCACTGAAATTAAGTTGTTATTAATCCTAGATTGTTTTAAGTAAAAATGTTTTTTATAATCCCCAGATTGTTTTAAGTGAAAATGTTCATTGTAATCCACAGGGAAACCACTACAAAAATAAAATCTAAAATTACATAGTTAAAAAAAAACACGGGAATTAAAATGGTATCCTAATATATTCATTTAATAGTAAGGAAGACTGTAATAGAAGAATAGGGAGTAAAGAAAGACCCACAATACCTAAAAACAAAGAGCAAAGAGGCAGAAGTAAATCCTGACTTCTCAGCAATTACATTAAATGTAAATGTGTTAAACATTCCAATAAAGGGCAGATATTAGCAGAATGGACTTAAAAATGATCCAACTTTATGCTATCTACAAGAGATACACTTCAGATTCAGATTATATATATCAAATATCTTGAAGGTAAAGGATAGAAAAATGATATGCCATGCAAACATCAACCAAAATGGAGCTCAAGTAGCTGTACTAATACCGGGCAAAATAAACATCAAAGAATATAAAAAGAAGATAAACAGAGTGAGATAAAATATTTGAAATTTTATTTCTGAAAGACACTTGTCAACTGAGTATATAAAGAAACCTTACAACTTAATAACAAAAATGTAAAGAACTCATTTAAAAATGGACAAATAATTTGAATAGATATTTCTCCACAGAAGATTTAAAAATGGTCATCGAATGTATGAAAAGATGCTCAACATCATTAGACATTATTAGAATGCAAATTAAAACCCTAGTGAGATACCATTTCTTGAATATTATCATGACTAAAATAACAAGAAGACAAAAAGTGTTGGTAAGAATATGAAGAAAATTGAATTCTCATATATTTCTGATGGAAATGTAAAATCTTTACAGCTCTTCAAAATGATAAACATGGAGTTACCAGGTGACCCAGCACTCTATTCCTTTTAAGTATATATTTTCAAAATAAATAAAAACATAAACACATGAAAACTTGTATGTGAATGTTCATAGCACAAATTTGAGAATGACCCAAATGTTTATAAACTGATAAATAAATATGTAGCATATCCATACATTAGGATATTATTTTGCAATACAAAGAATAATATGTAGTACAACACAGGTGAATCTTGAATACATTACCCTAAGTGAAATATGCCAGGCACAAAAGACCATATAGGGTATGATTTTATATAAACTGTCTAGAATAGGCAAATCCATATACCTGAAAATAGTTCAGAGGTTGCCATGTTGCCATGGATTGGGTGGCAATGAAGGGAGGTTGAGGACATAGGGAATGACTGCTAATTCATATGGGATTTTATTTTGGAATGATGAAATATTCCAAAAGTAGATAGTGGTGATAGTTTTAAATTTTATATGTGTATATATATACACACACACACACACAGACAAATATACACACATATACATACATACACACAATATATATATATATACACACACAGAATATATATATACCAAAAACAACTGAATTGCACATGTTGAATTTACATGTCATGTGAATTTCATAGTACGTAAATTGTATCTCATTAAAGTTGTTATTTAAAAAACTACCATAAAGAAATAGTAGAAATACAATTTTCTTAAAAGGAGATAAAATAAAAATGATAGCACAGTAATCATTGTAATATTAAATTCCAGAAAACAGTGAAAAATATTTTTAAAGTGCGAAGAGAAAATGATTATTATCCTTAGAATTGGACATAAAATATCTTTTTAGAGAAATACAAAAGAAAGACAGTTTTTCAGATTTTGGGACAAATAGAACTTATCAACCTTGGACTTTTACCTGAAAAAAGTCCTTTAATAAGAAGAAAAGTGAGCCTATTACACTAGAATTTCAACAATGACAATGAATATAAGATTGACTTTTAAAAATTCCACATACCTAAAATAGTCCATTGGAACATATTCCATCGGAAAATAATATCCATTGGAAAATAAATGCTATTCACAATAGCAACAGTGTCTTTAGGGCAGTTAGAAATTAACTTAAAGCTTGTAGTTGTAGAAGATCATTATAGAAAAAAAATGTAGATAGATAAATAGATATCAATATAGATTCATAATAGAAAATCTAAATAGAAAAATAGGTTTATGAGTGAGAGGACCTAATTTTGTGAAGATAACAATGTTCCTTAAACTAATCATCCTAATGCAATTCCAATGAAAATGCCAATAAGACTTTTCACAAAACTTGACAAATTTATGAAAAATTTACATGGAAGAGCCAAGTCAGTAATAATATTCATAAGTAATGGATTTATCTTACCTGATATTAAGGTGCATAATAAAGCTATAATAAGTATGATAATGGCAGAGGTTTTAAAATAAAATAAAGCAGATGAAAAGAATAGATAGTCCACAAATGGACACCACTAGATAGAATATTGATATACAATCAAGGCAGCAATAAATAAAGCTTTAAAAAAGTATCTTTTATTGTTAACCATCTAAAATCTGTATGAGAATAATAATAAAGAAGGACAGTATCATGGCTTTCTTGAGTGATAGAATATAACTAGGGAAGGCACAGAGTTTCACAAATAACTACAATTCTTGATTCTCTTAAAAGTCATTCTGAAATAAATATAGTAAAATATTAACATTTGATAAAGTTAGGTATTGGGCAAATATGCATGTTTCTAGTGAGGGTTAAGTAAAATAATATATGTATATTTTGTAAGTTCCTGATTCAAACTTGGACCTTAATATATCTTATTTTCTCCTTTTTCTTCTCAAAGGAGATAGTATATTCTCTTTTCATTATTTTTTTTTTTTTCATTTATTTTTTTTGAGATGGAGTCTCACTCTGTCGCCCAGGCTGGAGTGCAGTAGCGTGATCCTGGCTTATTGCAACCTCCTCCTCCCGGGTTTAAGCGATTCTCCTGCCTCAGCCTCCCAAGTAGCTGGGACCAAGGACGTGCATCACCATGCCCAGCTAATTTTTGTATTTTTAGTAGAGACAGGGTTTCACCATGTTGGCCAGGCGAGTCTCGAACTCCTGAGCTCAGGTGATCTGCCTGCCTTAGTCTCCCAAAGTGCTGGGATTACAGGTGTGAGCCACAGCTCCAGTAGTTTCTTACCTTTATGTGATTCTATTTACTTGCATAAGATCTTAAAAAACAACATAAGGCATAAATACAACGTAGGATCAACCAACCCCTTCTGCTCCTGCTGAATAATTTGAGTTGCTCTGCTTGTCAAACAAGTAAACACCAATAACAATGCTAGATTCTCTAATTTCAACCTAAATGAAGACAACAACACAATAAAAAATAAAATATATAAAGTACACTTGCTTTTAATTGAGCAACTTTCAAAATTTCTCTCACAGGAAATATTCTTAAAACTCATAAAGTAATTTCAAACTCTATTCTTTTTAACTTGATGAGTTAGTCTGTGCTTGTATGGCATAAGAAGGCCATTTGCCTGCAACCTAGGTCTGTTATGCCTGGAGTAGCCTTTGATTAGTAAATGGAGACATAGCCAAGTGGTTCTCCCCAGCATAGTAGCCTGCACAAATTGTGCTCAGAATTCAAAACAACCAGTGATGTGGAATGGTCTTGACATTTGTATTTCAGTTTTGACATTCAGATTTATTGGCACTCATTCTTCATTCCTACACACTGAAAAAAGAGCAGTAACAAACAAGGCCAGGCAATGTCATGTGGACTCCAGGGATCTGCAAAATACCCATTTCTTAAGCTTGCAGAAGCAGCCTCAGCATGGATTTGAAGGTACAGATGGATAATGCCCATGGGGACAGGGGGATCTGTTCAGTTTCATTTTAACAGGTGGTATATCTCTTATACTTGCCTGTCTCCATGAAATACCTTTCTACTGCCTGAAATGCCTTCTTGAAACTAAGACCTGGAAAATTTCTACTCCTTTTTCAAGGTGCACCTACTACAAAGACTCCTCCTTGTTTACCTAAACATTATAATTGTTCTCTTCTTCAGTACTCATAGCATGATATGATTGTTTAGAGTTTTTTAAAGTGGATCACTCGAGAGCCTCTTTGTTAGGTAATAAGGGTCAAGTTGTGAATAAGACACAATTCTTTCCTTGTAAGTTGGTGGGATACACAGCTAATACCAGGCCACTGCAGTAGGGTATAATAAGTGTGATGGTGAAAGAAGTAAAGGAGGTTGAAAAATCAGCAGGCCATCACCTAGTTTTGAGTGTAAGAGAGGGTTGCAGAGCAAGTATTGGAATGAACACAGAAGCATAAGAGACAACACAAGACATAGGTCATAGGTGTGTGTGCATGTGTCTAGAGGGAAAATGGCTGCATGTCTTAGTCTGTTTTGTGCTGATATAACAGAAAATTTGAGACTGGGTAATAAAAAACAGAGATTTATTTATTACAGTTCTGGAGGCTGTAACGTCTAAGGTCAAGGGGCCCCACATACAGCAAGAGCCTTCTTGCTGCATCATACCATAGTGGAAGGTGGAAGGGCAAGACAGCATAAACATGAGAGACAGGGGAGGGCGTCTGTTTATCAGAAACCCATTCCCATGACAACTACCCCACTCCTGCAACGATGGCATTAACCTACTCATGAAAGCAGAGCCCTTATGACATAATCACTTTTTAAAGGTTCTCTTTCTCAACACCTTTGCATTTAGGGACACATTCAAACAATAGCATGCTGCCCCCTGGCTTGTAAAATGTATGTCATTCTCACACACAAAATAAATTCTTTTTATCTCACCCTAGTCTTAACTGGTTCTAGCATCAACTCAAAAGTTCAAAATCCAGAGCCTCATCTAAATCAGATATGGGTCACACTCAAGGCATGATTTATCTTAAGGCAAATTCCCCTCCATCTGTGAGTCTATGAAATCAAAAAAGTTACATGCCTCCAAAACACAATGGTGGGGCAGGCATAGGATATACATTCCCATTTCAAGAGAGAGAGAGAGAGGCAAGACAAGAGAAGTGACAGGCCCTAAGTCAATACTACACCCAACAACAAAAACCACATTATGTCTAAAAACTAGACAGTAATCTGTGTTGAGCCCTTGTCTCACACCTGGGCACAATGGGAAGGCAGTGGGCCCCCACATCCTCATGAAGACTTGTCCCTAGGGTTTTGTTTGGCTCAGTCCACCCAGCAGCACTAATGGGTTAGAGTCTTAATGCCTGCAGCTCTCCCAGGGTGCAATTGCACATTGGTTGCTGTGTAGTTCTGGGGTTTCAGGATCCGCTTCACTCCCATGGCTCCACTAAACATTATGAGAGTAAGGAGTTGATGTGGTGGCCTCACCCCTATGGCTCTGCTGGACATTTCCTTAGTGGAGGCTCTCTGTGGTAGCTCCATCCCTGTGACAAGTCTCTGTCTTGGCCCACAGTTTCTTTGCAACATTCATTTAAATTTAGGAGTAGATCGCCATGGCCCTACAGCTGTTGCATTCTGCACACCTGAAATGCCTTAGGGTCATTCTCCCGTTGTCTTGACAAACAGAACCTGGTGTTTTTCTAGTCATATTAGTTTCTTTAGCAAACACCTTGGTCACACTATTAATATTCTCTCTCAAACATGCTTTACTTGGCTAGGCTCTGAGAGTTTTCTAAATATTTTCATTCTGTTTCCTTTTTAATTACAAATTGCATCTTTAATCATTTCCCTCTTCTCTCATTTTACTATAAGGAACCAAAAAAAGTCATGCAGCCCTGGAAACACTTTGCTGCTTCAAGATTTCTTGACAGATGTCCTAGTTCATCCCTCTAAAGTGTTACCTTCCACAAAGTCCTAGGACACAGACATAATTCCACCACATTCTTTGCAACTGTATAAAAAGAATGGCATTTACTCCATTTTTCAATACCCTATTCCTAATTTACAACTAAGACCTTGTCATAGTAGCCTTTACTGTTTAAATTTCTACCAAGAGTCTGATCTCAACCACTTAAGTAACTCCTAAGAAACTGTAGGCTCTCCCTACAGCTCTTGTCTTTTTCTAAGCCCTCACCAGAATTGCCTTTAACACTCCATTCATGATGATTTAGCCTGCTCATTCAAATTCTTCTACTCCATTACCCAACTCCAAAGCTGCTTCCACATTTTCAGGTATTTGTTATAACAACAGTCTCACTACTCAGTATCAATTGTTTGTCTTACTTTGTCTTTTGCTGAGGTAACAGAATACCTGAGTCTAGGTAATCTATAAAGAATAAATATTTATTTCTTACAGTTTTATTGGCTGGAAATTCCAAGGCCAAGGGACCTGCATCTGGTGAGGCCCTTCTTGCTAACACATGAATTTTGGGGATACGTTCAAACCATAGTACTGGAGGAGAATGGAGTTGAGTGTTTCAAGCAAAGAGAATAGCATGACCATAGTCTTCAAGGTGGAAAAAGCATGATACATCTAAAAATCTGAAAGTGCTTCTCAATGATTTCTTGGGAGCACAAAATGACACACTGGAAGAGTGGAGAGTAGCAAAGCAAACAGGTAGAAATGAGGGCAGTACTTGTAAACCATTGTAATTACATTTGCAGATTTTTTTTTTTTTGGGTCCGGATGAACCCATTTCCCCTTTCTTTAAATAATAGAAACTAAATTTTCACTCCCTTATAGCCCATGTGCTTCAGGAAATATTGACTACTACACACTCTTCAGGAAACAGGAGTAAGATGATGCCTTCCCTGACCCCACCACATACTTAGAGTTCAAATACGGAGAAAGTTATCTCATCAGAATTAAATCCATGACATTTAACCTTCTTGCTTAGTGTGTAAGGGTGGGATGTGTTAGGGTCTAAATATATTTTTCTTGCTTTGGGGTATGAACATGAATAAGCTGACCCTAAGAAAAAAAGTGGCAAATATTTTATAAACACTATGAGAGAGCCAATCAGAAAAAGCAGACTAGTGATGGATTCTGGTCATACGGTTTAAGCCTGGCATGAGGCCACACTTGAAGACTCTGAACTTTACAGATATAAGCCAAGATAGAGGTTTTTAAAATTATTATTTGAATTGCGGTTTCTGTTACATGTAGCACAGGGTCCTAATTGATAAGGTCAGATTAAGAAGTATTGATTTTACTTGAGAGTGATGGGAATTAACTGAATAATTTAAATGAGAGAGTAACAGGAACTTGACCTGTAGAAAGAAAGATACCCTTGACATGCAGTCTGGATGAGATGGCATAGACTCGTCATTCCTTGTTCCTCTCCTCTAAGCACAATTATAAACCTTAAAGATAACACAACAGGCAACCATAGGAGGACTCTGAGATGCAGAAAGAGGAAGGTAGACTGGTTAAGGATTGCAGGATTGAAGGAACAATACTGTGCCTCAACATTTTCCAGTTCTTGCCCCAACTCCCACACCAGCACAAAGAGATCCAGTATTGGCATCTTACAATTCCCAAATCAGTAAGAAAAAGAAACTCAGGTAGGACCCTTCCTCCCTTTATTGAAATGGAATCCTGCTGACAAGAGGCCAAGGGAAGTGCCTGGAAGCTGAAGTTCCCCAGCCTTTACAACTCACACCAGACACTAAGCAACCCATGATGCCTGAATGCTGAGGCAGGAATCAGGCGAGAACCCACAGACAACAAGGGGCCAGGAAAAGTGCTCTTCCAGAGCCTAGCTAATGGAGATACCCTGCCTGGGGAAGCACTTTTGGTCCCCACTGGTGGCACCAAGAAGGATTAGAAAAAGACCTAACAGCATCAGGCCAACTAAGCAGATAAAAATAGTATCTCAAAATTAAATTGTCATTAAAACTGTAGGCCAGAAAATTAGGTCAGTATTTACATGGTTAAGCTAAAGAGTGTAATTGCCTGTTGAAATAAAAGACTGAACTAGGATCCAGAGTCTCCCAACATACCAGCCAAAATGTACAAGATATAATAAAACAGCTCTTGTCAAAGCAAGAGCCAAGTTATCACAACTTGATTGACCAAAAAAAAAAAAAGAAAAGAAAAGAAAAAAAAGAGACGCAATGCTGAGATGACAGAATGTTAGAATTATTTGTCAACAAAAGTAATTCAACAAGAAACTACAAATATTCTCAACAGATGCTGGAGAGGATGTGGAGAAATAGGAATACTTTTACACTGTGGGTAGGAGTGTAAATTAGTTCAACCATTGTGGAAGACAGTGTGGTGATTCCTCAAGGATCTACAACCAGAAATACCATTTGACCCAGCAATCTCATTACTGGGTATATACCCAAAGGATTATAAATCATTCTACCATTAAGACACATGTACATGTATGTTTATTGTGGCACTGTTACAATAGCAAACACTTGAAACCAACCCAAATGCCCATCAATGATAGACTGGATAAAGAAAATGTGGCACATATACACCATGGAATACTATGCAACCATAAAAAAGGATGAGTTCATGTCCTTTGCAGAGACATGGATAAAGCTGGAAACTATCATTCTCAGCAAACTAACACAAGAGCAGAAAACCAAACACCACATGTTCTCACTCATAAGTGGGAGTTGAACAATGAGAACACTTGGACACAGGGAGGGGAACATCACACACTGGCACCTGTCAGGGCATGGGGGGCTAGGAGAGAGGGACAGCATTAGGAGAAATACCTAATGTAGATGACTGGTTGATGGGTGCAGCAAACCACCATGGCACATGTATACCTATGTAACAAACCTTCACGTTCTGTACATGTACCCCAGAACTTAAAGTATAATTAAAAAAATAGAAAATTTCACTAAAGAGATAGAACACACGAATAAGGAAATCAGCATTTTGGAAATGAAATATACAATAATCATAACAAAACTCCCTGCAGGGACTTAGCAGACTAAATATGTCATAAGGAATTAGCAAACTTGAAAATAGAACAATAGGAAGATAGAGTTTTTGAGACATCATCAAGATGTCTCACTAGAAGTGCCTAACTCTCATCCCTCTCCACCAAAAAGATGACCAAAACAACAAATAAATAACTACGTTTTGGTCAGAGCAACTAAAGGAAAGCATTGAAGTACAGCAGGGCAGTGAAGACACCCTGAGGATCACAGAAACTCAGAAGAGCTGCATAGAGATGAGAACACCTTGACTCCGCCACACATTCCCCCAGCTAAAATCAGCTCAGAAACAGGGAGTATTTCTCCCATGATGGAAACGGGAAGGAGGAGGCCCCTAGCAACTTTCATCGCCACGGGGAATACCTACAATCTTTGTTACTGAAAAACCCTGCAGTATTCACCGGTTCTAAGCCCAGCTTAGGGTGTTGCCTGGAGTTCACACAGCTGCACTACTCTAAAAGATCACACGTTGCTCCCCACCCCCTGTGGTCCATGCTTCTACTGTGCGTCACAATCTTGAAACCAGAGCCCTTGATAGAGTATGCCCTGGTCCAGGGGCAAGTAGCCACTGCATCCTTTCATTCCTGAGGCTCTACCATCATTACACCACATTCTCACACAGGGAAAAGCACCAGACCCAGTTAAACTGCTGCAGCTCCTTGTCCTTGGGAAACATATTGCCTAGGAGAGAATCCCTCTCCCTCATCCCATTCACTGCTGAGCTCCACCCCTGTCCACTCAGAGCCTAGGCTCAGGAGAGCAGCTACTCTCCCAGCAACTGAACCAACCAGCTGCCCACTCCTTGGGAATTCAGCCTTTGACCCCACAAGGCAGTGTAACCTTTGTGCCTGAGCCCATGTGGTGCCCTGCCACCCAAGGACCAGACACTTCTGCCCAGCCAAGAAGCCGTACTTCAGCCGGAAAAGCAGCCACAGCCCATCAGTACCTAAATAAACTGATATGATTTGGCTGTGTCCCCACCCAAAATCTCATCTTGAATTGTAATCCCCACGCGTCAAGGGAGGGACAAGGTGGAGGTAATTGGATCCTGGGGGCAGTTTCCCCTATGCTGTTTTCATAATGAGTGAGTCTTGTCAGCCCTGATGGTTTTATAAGCTTCTGTCATTTTCCCTGCTTGCACTCACTCCATCCTGCCACCTTGTGAAGAAGGTGTCTGCTTCTCTTTTGCTTTTTGCCATCATTTTAAGTTTCCTGAGGCCTCCCCAGCAATGCAGAACTGTAAGCCAATTCAACCTCTTCCCTTTATAAATTACCCAGTCCTAGGTGTTTCTTCATAGCAGTGTGAGAATGGACTAATACACCAACCCAGTGTCCTGTCCCCCAGGAATTAGAGCTTTAGTCCTGAGGATAAGTCAGAATTCCATCATCCAAGCACATGCAGCACTCAGTCCCTAAGAATCACATGCTCCCCTGCAGCAAAGAAACTGTTGCCAAGCTGGAAGAACAGCAATACCCCCTCAGTGCCTGAAGCAATCTAATGTTTGGACCCCAGCCAGCAGAGCAGCTGTATTCCCTGTAACCTGAGTTAACAGGTACCCTTCCCCACAGGGAAATAGAGCCTTGGCTGAGCTGGGTTACCTTGTCTTCTGGGCTGAAAAGCCTCAGCACCTTACTTCCCTGAGTCTGTACAAGCCCTTTGGAATCTGAACTGCTGAGGCACCTCACCTCCATGGGGAATGAAGACACCTTTGTACTGACCCCTACTCCCTGGAGTCCAAGTTATAGCTGCGCCGCATCATTCCTGGGTTATCGCTGCTGATGCACTGAACCTTGCAGAGCTTTGGCCCACGGCTATGTCCTACCACTCCAGGGTCCAGAGTCACCACTACATGGTACACCCCTCTCTCAGTGCTCAAATTGTCTGTCCTCCACTGCTTCCAGGATCTAAATTGCAGCTGTGGCTTGATCCATAAGTCCTAAGCCTCTAGAACACCACTTCTTCCCTAGAGCTATGTCAGTATTACACCTTGACCCCCAGGACCAAAGTCAGAACTACCTCCCTGTTCTCTTGGTTCCAAGCTACAGAGGAGTGCCTAAGAGTCACAGCCCTAGCTTGGTGGGATGGCTGCATCCTCCTGCACCTCCGAGAATGAACCTGCATCAATGTCACAGGTGTTATAGTAATGAAACAAGACATTGAGCTCAGGATCCCAGCTCTATAGCCACTCTGAGTACCTGTGCCTTGTAGTACAGCACCACTGTGGCTGCCTGTGGGACATGTCAAACCAGACAACAAGAGGGATCCCCTCAGCTGAGTCTCTCTACTGTGGAGAAAACATAAACAGAAAGACCCCTAAAGCCCTTTTTCACCAAGAACCATACAACTTACCCTGCCACTACTGCTGCCATAAACTCCTACAGTGTAGACCACTGAGGCACCTGCAGTTACCAATGTTGATCACAGCTAAAGAAGATATGCAAAGACTATACCAATGCACTCACACAGAATCAGAGGCAATGCACCCTGTCCTATTGACAGCCTAGGACCCATCTGCAAATGAAAGTCTTTCCCTACAAAAAATCTGTAAAATTAAAAGTAGTTACTATTCCTCTAGATGCACTGATATCAACACAGGAACAAAAGATACATGAAAAAGCAAGGCAACATGACATCACCAAAGAAACACAATAGTTCTTTGGTAGCTAACCCCAAATAAATGAAAATTACAGATTGCCTGAAGATGAATACACAATAATATAAAGGGAATTCATGATATACAAGACAATACAGATAGACAATTTAGTAAAATCAAGAAAATAATTCATAATCTGATTGTGAAATTTAAGAAAGAGATAGATATAAGAAAGAACCAAACAGAAATACTGGAGTTCAAGAAGTTAATGAATAAAATAAGAAGTACACATAAGAGTCAACAGCAGACTAGATCAAGCAGCAAAAACGCTCTCTGAACTTGAAAACAGATCTTTTAAAATAACCCAGTTAGAGAGAAAAAAATGAAAAAGAGTGAAGAAAAAGAAAGTCTATGGGACTTATAAAACACTGTTAAGTGAATGAATATTCAGATTATGAGAGTTTCAGAGGGCAAAGAGATGGAAAAAGGCACATAAAGCTTATTTGACAAAATAATAGCTGAAGACTTCCCAAGTTGGATGAGAGATATGAACATACAGGTCCATGAAGCTCAAAAGTCTTCAAGCATATTCTCCCAAAGTGGTGCTCACTGAGGAATATTATAATCAAAATGTCAAAAGTCAAAGACAAAGAGAAAATTGGAAAATCAGCAAGAGAAAAATGTCAAGTGACATAAAAGGGAATCCTCATTAGACCATCAGTGATTTCTTAGCAGAAATATCACAGGTCAGAAAAGAATGAGATAAGACATTCAAAGTGCTGAAAGAAAAAAACTGCTTACCGAAAATACTATAGCCAATAAAGCTGTTCTTCAAAAATGAAGGAGAAACAAATTATTTCTTAGATAAGCAAAAGGTCAGAAAATTTATCACCAATAGAACTGCCTTACAAAAAATGTTTAAAGCAGTTCTTCAACTGGAAATAAAAGGATTATAATTACTATAGTGGAAATATATCAAAGTATAAAACTCACTGATAGAAATAAATTTATAGTAAAATTCAGAATATTCCATTACTGCAATGATAATGTGTAAATATTTCCAGTGTCCACTATGAAGGTTAAAAGTCAAAATGGTCACAATTATAGCTACAATAAGTTATTAAGAAATAAATACACAATAAAAAGATGTACATTGTGACAACAAAAGTATAAATTATAGGGAGTGGGTAACATTAAAGCACCTAAACACATAAAGCAAATATTAATGAACATAACATAATAAATATATAACAATACAATAATAGTAGGGAACTTCAATATCCCACTTTCAGCAGTATAATAATACTAGTGGATGCCAATATCTCACTATTAATAATAGATCAGCCAGGTAGAAAATTAATGAGAAAATATAGAACTTGAAATGCAATTTTGATCAAATTGACCTAATAGACATGTATAAAAGTTTCCATACAACAACAGCAGAATATACATTCTTCTCCAGTACACATGGAACATTTCCCAGAATGCACCATATAGGCCACAAAACAAGTGTTAAAAAATCTGAGTAGATAGAAATCATATCTAGTATTACTTTGAACTATAAGTGTATGAAACTAGATATCAATAACAGAAGGAATCTTGGTAAATTCACAAATATATCGAATTTAAACAACATGCTCATGAACAACCAATGGGTCAAAGAAGAAATCAAAGGAGAATTTAACAAAAAATTATTGAGTCAAATGACAATAGAAACACAACATATAAAAACCCACGGGATGTAGGAAAAGCAGTTCTAGAGGAATGTTTACAGCAAGAAATGCCAACTTAAAAGAAAAAGGATCCAAAATATATAACCTTATATTATGCCTCAAGGAACTAGTGAAAAAGCAAAACTAAACCCAAATTTAGCAGAAGAAATGAAATAATAGGGTGGGCGCAGTGGCTCACACCTATAATCCCAGCACTTTGAGAGGCTGAGGCAGGAAGATTACTTGAGGTCAGGCGTTTGAGACCAGCCTGGCCAACATGGCAAAACCCTGTCTCTACTAAAAATACAAAAATTAGCCCCACTTGGTGGCAAGCACCTATAATCCCAGCTACTCAGGAGGCTGAGGCATGCACAAGAATCACTTGAACCCAGGAGGCAGAGGTTGCAGTGAGCTGAGATCATGCCACATTAACAGCCTGGGCAACAGAATGAGACTCCATCTCAAAACAAAACAAAACAAAACAAAACAACAACAACAACAAAAAACCTATGGCAGGGAATAAAAAGGATCAGAACATAAATAAATTAAACAGAGAACAGAAAAATAAAACAAAAAAATCAATAAAACCAAGAGACGTTTCTTTGAAAAAGTAAACAAAATAAAAAAACATCTAGCTAGACTAAGAAAAAAGGAGTGAAGACTCAAATAAATAAAATATAAATGAAAGTGAAGACCTTATAACAGATGCCTCAGAAAGAAAAAAAGGATCACAGTGGGCTATTGTGAACAATTATATGTCAACAAATTGGATAACCTAGAGGAAATGAACAAATTTCTAGAAAAAAATATAACCTACCAAGATTGAATCAAGACAAAATAGGAAGCTTAAACAAACCAATAATGCAATAAAGAGGTTGAAGAAGACATTAAAAACTTTTAAACAAAGAAAAGCCTAGAGCCAGATTACTTCATGGTTTAATTCTGCCAAATATTCAAATAATTATTGCCAATACTTCTCAAACTCTTTCCCAAAATAATGAGAGAGGGAGTACTTCCAAAAACATCTTACAAGGCTAGAGTTACCTTTCTACCTAAGCTAGAGAAAGATCCCACAAGAAAAGAAAACTAGAAGTCAATATCTCTAATGAACATTAATGTAAAAATACTCAGTAAAACACTAGCAAAACTAATTCAGAAACACATCAAAAAAATGATACACAATGATCAGGTGTGATATATCCCTGGCATGCAAAGCCAGTTTAATATATGCAAATCAGTCACTGTGATATATCACATTAACAGAATGAAAGATAAAAGCATGATCAGCTCAACTGCTGCAGAAAAAAGTGTCACAAAGTTCAGCATCCTTTCTTGATAAAAACACATAACAGTTTTGGTACAGAAGAAAAGTTTCTCCATATAATAAAAGCTATTAATGAAAATCTCACAGCTAACATTATAATCAATAGGGAACAACTATAAACTTTTCTATTAAGATCTGGTACAAGGCAGAGATGCCCACCCTTGCCACGTCTATTCAGCATAGTACTGGAAGTGCTAGCAAGAGAAATAAGATAAGAAAATTAATTAATTAATAATAATAAAATAATTAGAATAAACATCCAAATTGGAAAGGAAAAAGTAAATTTCAAGCTACAAAAACAAAAATAAATAAATGGATCTATATTAAACTAAAAAGCTTCTACACAGCAAATGAAACAATCAACAAAACGAAAAGGCAATCTATAAACTTGGAAAAAATATTTGCAAGCTATATCTCTGATAAGGGATTAATATCAAAAATTTATTAAGGTCATTTACAACCCAACAGCTGGAAAACAAATGACCCAAGTAAAAAATGGACAAAGGACCTAAACAGACATTTCTCCAAAGAAGACATTAAGATGCCCAAGAGATATATAAAAACAGCCTCAGTTTCACTTATTATCAGGGACATGTAAATTAAAATCACGACGAGATAATCACACCACACTGGTAGAATGGCTATTACCTAAAAGACAAGCAATAAGTGTTGGCAAGGGTGTGAAGAAAGTGAACCCAGTGCACAGTTGGTGGGAATGTAGATTAGTATAGCCATTATCAAAAACAGTTTGGAGGTTACTAAAGAAATTAAAAACAGAACAACCACATGACTCGGCAATCTCTTTTCCAGGTATGTACATAAAAGAGATGAAATTGCCACCTCACAAAGATATCTTCACTCCATGTTCACTGTAACATTATTCATGATAGCCAAGATACGGAAACAGGCTCTCCAGGGTGGCTCATGCCTGTAATCCCAGAACTTTAGGAGGCTGAGGTAAGAGGATCACTTGAGCCTAGTAGTTCAAGACCAGCCTGAGCAACATAGGGAGATCCTGTCCTGTCTCTACAAAAAATAAAAAATTAGTTGGTCATGGTGGCACATGTTTGTTGACCCACCTACTTGGGAGACTGAGGCTAGAGGGTTGTTTGAGCCCAGGAGGTTGAGGCTGCAATGAACTATGATCACACCACTATATTCCATCCTGGGTGATAGAGTGAGACCATCTCAGAAACAAAAAAAAAAACCAAACAAACAAACAAACAAAAAAAGATATAGAAGCAAACTGGAAACCATGTGTAATACTTTAAAAAGAAGATGTTGCCATTTGTTATGACATGGATGACCCCAGAGGACCTTATATGAAGTGAAATAAGCCAAACACAGAGAGAAAAAAATATTGCCTGATCTCAATTATTTGTGGAATATTCGGTAAAAATGTGTCAAATATACAGAGATATAGAATAAAACAGTGGTTATTAAGGGCACAAGCAAGTGGGGAATGGGAGATACAGGAAAGGACACAAAGTAGCAGACATACAGGATTAAGCAAGTCTAGAGATCTAATGTACTACATGACAACTATGGTAAATAAAATTGTATTGCACTAAGGATTCTCCTTAAATGAGTAGATTATAGTTGCTTTTGTCACATGAAAAGTAACTATATGTTTTCTGACTGCTAGAAGCAGATAAACAGAGTAACTATGTTAGATGATAGATCTGCTAATCCGTTTAACTAGAGTAACCATTTTACTCTCTATGTGTATCCCATAACATCATGTTATAAACCTCAAATATGCACAATAAAATTTATTTTAAAAAAGAATAAAATTAGCTTACTTCAAAATTTGAAAAAAAGTGGACATCAAAAGTTAATTTAACAAAAATGAAAGGCAAAGAAGTTGGCTGGGAGATAATATTCATAATTGGAAGGATGGTAGAGTCTAAACCGAGATAGTGACAATGAAGAAGGAAATAGATTTTGAAGTGCTTTTAGATGAAGAATAAATAAAGCATAAAGATTTGTTTGAAAATGAGTGCTAAGTAAGAGGGAGAAATCAAAGGTAAATTCAAAATTGATTTAGACAACAGAACGAATGCTGATAAAAATGTCAAAGGAAACAGATGTGGGAGGGAAAAAAATAATGAGCTCACTTTTATTGTTTGCTTGAAGTGCTATTGAGGTGGACAATTTGATGTCAGCCACTGATGTTATAACAGAGTGATTCATCAATTCTTCATTGAATGAGCTCGTCCAGGACTTAGCATGTATTAAGTATTAATAATTTTGGTAAGTGTTGAATGAATAATTAAGTGAATACGTTTATTTTCCTACAAGCACTAAAAATGTTTTTCCCTCTGTGAGTACCAGCTTAGCAGACAAACTTACATGGAATAAGAACAGATTGCTACACTTCTGAAGATCAGCCAGACTGCTGGGGGCATCAAGAGTCCACAGTAAATGAGCCTGACTATAAATGTGGGATGCCTTTCCATACACCAGAATGGAACCCTTGTCGGTAGCTATAGTACCTATGATTTATGTCCTAATGTAAGTGGTTATAGAATAAAATACTGGCTTTATTTTATGCTTCCTTTTTAATTTTTAATCACTTGAAAGCATTTTCTTTTTTAACATTAAAAAGAATACTTCATTCATATGACTCGATTAGATCATTGAAGTTGATCAGTTGATTAAGAACATGTCATATGTTATATCATATTATTTCTAATTTTTCCAAGATCAGTAACTTGTTTAAGAAGAAAGGTAATAAAAGTATAACAAATTTATACCCGAATGTTAATCTACCTGGCACCCTTTGCTCCATCCTAATCACCCTAGCTGGTTGTACTGAGGCACTTGCATGATCTTTCATTACTATCCAGGAACCAGAGATAAATCCTTGGATCATTAATCCAAGAAGTTTTGCCCCACAAATCAGCACATTATTACTACTTTTGCTAAACAAACTCTCAGGGAGTTCATGCCAGAGGCTCACCTGATACCTTTATGATGCAGCTGCTTGTTTATTTTTTTCTCTTCATTCTGATAAATGTCTCCAGGGGAGACCGAAATTCCATTTTTCCCTAGAGCTCCTGATATTCTGTTCCTTGTCCAAGACACCCAAAATAGAGTTCCAAATTTTGTTCCACTTAGCCCCAAGGAGGACAGAGTTTCCCGCCAGCCCTTATCTCCAAATAGGTAGCAATCTCAGCCTACATTTCTACCATATCTACTATGCCCTTCTGAGGTTATGGTCTACCCTGCTGTCCATTCTGATGATGCTTAACCTGGAATATATTTAAATTGCCAAAACACCTCCTAGTGTTTGTTTTTTTTCTCCTCTGATCTGAGGGCTCTTCTGTTTTTCTCAGCACTCTCTGCTTCTACAATGTCTGTCAGCCACGGCAGAGAAGCCTAAGCCACCTCCTGAAGGAGACATATTCTGGTACAAACTAGGATGTCCGTTTGTGTTGTCCGTTTTAGAAAATCATTGTATTAGGCATTTGCAAAATAATGTGTTTCCAAGAATAGAGCTGTGAGTAAGAACGTGACTTTGTCCACAATAGGGATTTGGAAAGAGGGGTCATCACCAGGAATAGTGTCTTGTAAACTCTGCTAAGATTCTTGATTCACTCACCTGTTTTACTAAAGTACTTGAACAGAAAATAATGGGAAGTTTTGAAATGCCTTTCTAAATTATTATGATCATTAAAATGTAAGCCTTTCGCTTTTATAATTTATTATAGTTGAAATACTATGCATAGTCATGCTGCTATTTCATTTTCATATTTAAAAACAGAAGGGAGAATAAGAGTACATGCAAAAACTAAATAAATAAGAATAACATAGTGATTCATTTTTATTCTATTCATTGAAGGAGTAGAGTTCATGGTTGCTTTATATACATTTATATCCCACACTAAGTACAGAATATTTCTATTTTAATGATATTATGATTGGTTAAGTTACAGACTCAGGCTTCAATTATTACAGAAACGAGGGCTGGGTCTGCATCATGTCCTAAATTGGCAGGTTTATAATATTAAGCAAAGCAACTTGTTCATCAATGAAATCTTGCAAGTCTTAAACACTGCATTATGTATGTGTGTCTGAGTGTGTACACAAAAAATGTTATATTTGGTTATATTTATACAATTTAGATAAAGAAAAAAAGGTACGTAGGAAGAATTATATAAATCCACACTTAACAGAGGAGAAAAGAAAGGCTTGATTTTTTGACTTGTGCAAGTAATTTTTAGACTTGTGATTTTTCACAGCTGAGGTTTAAAATTTAGTCTTCTAATCCTAGTCTATTGCCTTTTACCTCACTGTGCAGAATAGTTACTTGTTAAAATCAGCAATCTGAATCACACATATCCTAAACACACATCACAGTGATAAGAACTGATTTACTCTTAAATTATACTTAAAGAGAAATATATCTCAAAATATTTTTTAACATTGAAATTATATTATTAATTTTCCTAAATTCAAGTAATTAAAGTTATTTAAAATTGACAATCATAATTCAGCCCAGAATCCATTAAAATACATATTTACAATTTAAGGTAAATGATTAAACTCTTGAAAGTATATTTTCTCAAGATATCAGCCAATATTTGCAGGAACTATGGAAACTTTAGAATATGTAAGTGCAACTCAGCCTTTGACCTGGTGCTTCAGGTATTCTAGGGAGGCAAAAAGAATAGAAGCCACATGAGAATTATGTAATATCCTAGTTGTTATGTACTAAAAATTAAAATGACTTCTAATGGCAAAAACACATAGGTTGGTAATGATAACCATATTTCACAAACTATTTCCATTTTCTGTATGGGTTAAAATGTTACAAATAATCTAGATACAATTTGGAGCCTTTCATCTTTAGTCGTCAAAGACTGACAAAGATGATGATAGAGGTACAGACAATTTTGATTGTTAGAATCTCAGTTTTATTAGTAATTTCTTCTTAAAGTGTATAGGATCTTAAATACATAGAAAGACAACACATATAACATTTCTTTTTGTTCAAAAATCAAATTGCTTGAGGGTTGAGTTTAAATTTGGGAACAAACTTGAACATCAGAAATGCAGATACACAACAAAAAAAGCTGTTTCCCAGACTGTGAGATGGATTTTCTGTCAAAAGCCTTTGTCTTTGCATTAAATGACTTAAGAAGCTAGAAAATCTATTTTAATCAGATGAAAGAGATACATTGAAATTACTTAAAAAAGTGAAATATTTTATATCATTAAAATAATTAGTAACATGAATTGATATCAGTGAAAGAAAAATGTTTTATATACTGCATACAGAAAGCCAGAGGAAGAGAAAAGTATTTTATCTGTTTTCTTGAAGAGATGAAAATCTCCACAATTACTTGGTGCTAGGTGGGTTATTAATATGGAAATTAAAATTTCTTGGGGTAACTTCGAGCTAAGGATGAGGGATTAACCACATGCATCTATTTTCTTTCCTTCATGGGAACCAAATAAATGTAAGTGTAAAAAAATAGGTCATTACAACAAACAAGAGGTTGATAAAGAACCATCAGGGTATAAGAAGTTTCTACAAACTCTTGAAGGCCACGTGTCCATGGAAGAGTGACAACTGTTGAATAGGGATGGAGAAAAACTTAGTGTGGGACACAACTGAGAAGAGAGACAGCTCTCCCAGTAAAACCACAGAGAAGTCTGAGACTGAAAATGTGCCTCGTACACATGAAAGTGATAGAAAGACATGGAACTGAACACGTGAAGTGGGGACGGGGACAGATACCATACATACTCCTAGACACATTTCTCCTACTCCTGACTTGCAACAGTCAGTGGTCAGGCATCCAGGCTTTAGAAAGGAGACTGGAATGCCATCTGTTGAGAGAGTGTGACTCCAGTGACATTCTGGTATTTGGGGGCCTCCAAAATGACACCAGCTCCAAGTCAAGCATCTTAAAAGGAAGGCCTGCTCCAAGGTGACGAGCACTATGGGCATATGCAGAGTTCTCAAAGAACTCCTCATACTTTACTCTTAAACATGAACAGAGGATGTGAGGGGAGAGAGAGAGAGCGAGAGAGAGAGAGAGAGACAGAGAGAGAGAGACAGAGAGACAGAGAACAGAGATAATTCATAGAAAATAAGAAAATATGATATTACCAACAGTAATATCCTTAGAGACATTCAAAAAACGTATTGCACCCATAAAATGTAATGGAAATTCCTGAGGAAAGGAGAACTCTGATATCTTGGAATTTACAATGTTATGGTTAAGATAAAAAGAATAAATAAAAGACTAGGAATATATGAACATTTCTCAATAAATAAGAAAAATGAACAAAGATTGGGAAAAGGTAAGATAATAAGATTAAGAAAACCAATCCAGGAGATCCCATAGCCAACCAAGAGAAATTTAAGCATAAGAAAACAGAAAAGAAAAAAAAAACTGTGAAGAAGAAAAGTATCCAGACAATCATAAAATGTATTTGATAGAGCAGATGAACAGGAATCTCTAGATTAAAACAACTCATGAAAAGAAATGTTAAAAGATCCTGGTGGTGTGAGCATAGAATAAGGACATTTTTCAGACACTCTGGAAATAGGAAATACATGGTCCTTATTTAGCCAGAGGAGAGAAAAACAAAATTAAACACAGGAAAGCAAGAAAATCCAAAAATGAAGTACACAACCCAGGCAAACAGTGCAGATAAATCCCATGAAGACATGTAGGCAGCCGATTGAGAAGGTAACTGTTTGTGTGATAGATGGGTGCTCCAGGAGAAAAGGTGAAATAACTGATCACTATGAGTATTGGAGGGAGAGAATTAATAGAGTTGCTAGTTGGACCAACAATCCAAGAAGCTATACAGAAAGGAAATATAATCAAAATCTCATACTTGATTTCACAATGGATCATTGTATCCACATATTAAAGTGATTAGTCTTTATAGAGTACCAGGTAAGAAAAATATATTTATGGTGACACAATATTTAAGTGTTCTTAATGAACAGCAGAAATGGGAAGACAGAAGGGCCTAGGGAAGAGAGATTAAAAAAAAAAAAAAAAAACTACGGATGCTAATATCCTGATTTAATAAGTAAGGAGTCAGACATCAGTCAAACTGATTGATGAAATAGGAAATACATGTATACTTTTTTCTTTAATTACAGAAGGTAATCAGCATACTACTTGATGTAGAAGATTTATTCTGGGATGAAGAAACAGTTGTCTAACAGCTGAACTGCAAGAGAACTCTATCCACACTCCAACCTCACTAGCAAGACCACAGAAAGGATAAGAGAAACAACGTTATACTACAACATTTAGACTTATATTTAAATTAGCTACTAGCCCAACCAACCTCAAGCAAATTATAAAATGTGATCTTTATCCTTAAACTAGACTATTTTTAAGGTTCATTTCCATTCTATATAAGCAGATCTTTATAGACAAAAGTGTGAAAGAAGCGTTTTCTAAGTCTTTGACTAGTTGTGATCATTTTGTTATTGTTCAGGATGACCACTTCAGTCTTCATTGTCTGTATTACAAATCAGTATCACAATAAAGACGAGAAGGCCCTCCTAAGAGAAAAGAGAAAACCTGGCCACAAAATATTTTCTGCTTTAGAAAGTGGTGGTTGCTGCTGTTTACTTTTGTACATTCACACGTAAAAATATTTAAATTATGGTTCATTCCCTATCAAGAAAATATCAACAAATGTATCAAAATAACTACTTTTAGCAAACTCTAAATTCTTCATCAGCATTTTGCATTTAGGATTAATTTCAGAGCAACCATGAGCTCACATACCAAAAGAGCATTTAAAAAGAGATTTTGTTCAAAGAAATAGGCACATCAAAGCAATTGAATAGGAAATAACTGTCTAACTTCTGCAAAGCAATATTATCCTTTCTGCAATGAAAACCTTAAACACACAAATTCTGAGTGGAAATCAAATCTGATATTAAATTTTATTACTTAGAGATGACTTTCTACGTCAGTTAAGAGCTGACATTTCAAAATAAATCAAAAAATCACGTTCCTATGATGATATTTATTCATTTGACAAACTAAAATTCAGTCTACAAACCTTGCTACACATTTCAAGAATGTAAACATTTATATGCCTACCACATTATTACCATTTTAGATCAGAATACATTCCTCCAACGATAGTTTTCCATCAGAGGGAACTTGCATGAGGAAAAGAGAAAAGTAACATGAATTACTGAATTGATTGCTTGTCATGGCTTTTTTCTTTATAACATCTTCATTCCTATATTCCTATCTTTGGTATTTGTCACTTCTCCCAGTAAATAGTGTTAATTTAATGAATGGTGATACATTTCAATTTCTGAGTAATTAGCATCCTTTAGTTTGTATTTTCTTCACTACAGTGAGGTTGAATGACTTACCCAATTTCACTTTCTGTTTATTTATAATCATTTCTATAATAATTCAAACATTTGTATCATGCATAAGTATGCTTTCTATCCAATAAGATTATATTTTTGATTGTTTAGTTTACTTATATTACTTTGTCTTTGTATCATATGTAAAACTTTCTCTAAAATTTATTTTGTGTAAATTGTGAAAAAAATTTAATTTTATACTTTCATTTTTATATGGTTAGAGAGCTAGCCCAATATTAAATAACACATTATTTTCTTACTTAAAATATCATCTTTATTTTCTGTTGTTCATAGGCACCAGGTTTTGTTCTGATTTTCTTATGTGTTGATTCTGAAGAACTTTAAAATAGTTCAAACCCTTTCTAAAATATGTTTTTAATGAAAACTGTACCGAATTTACCAATCACTTTAGCATGTACTTCCTTCTTTATAATATTGATAATCTGATATTGGATCATACCGAATAGAGAGTTCTAGGTAGTATAATTTAAATTACACTTTGTCATATGACATGATTTTCAAATCAGCAGCATGGCAGGACCCTTCTTCTCTTTCTCTGTCTCTCTCTCTCTCCCTTTTCTTCCCTCTCGTTCTGTTGCTCTCTCTGTCTCACACACACACAGCCCAAAACATAGTTTCATAGTTTTAGTCATATAGTTGCTGCAACATCTTGTACTATCTTATGTTTTTATACCTAGAGTTTAATGACTTTGCATTGCTTTTACAAAAGGAAATAATTTCCCTGTCATGTTATCTCTTTTTAAAAATTCTTATTTGCTGGCCAGTTGTGGTGGCTCACGCCTGTACTTAGGGAGTGTTTTGGGAACACTTTGGGAGGCTGAGGTGGGCAGATCACCTGAAATCAGGAGTTCGAGACTTGCCTGGCCAACATGGTGAAGCCCCGTCTCTACCAAAAATACAAAAATTAGCTGGACGTGCTGGTGGGTGCCTGTAATCCCAACTACTCGGGAGGCCGAGGCAGGAGAATCGCTTGAACCCAGGTTGCGGTGAGCTGAGATTGCACCACTGCACTCTGGATTGGGCAACAGAGTGAGACTAAGTCTCAAAAAAAAAAAAAAAAAAAAAACAAAATTATTTGCATAGGGCAATGTGGTTTAATAGAAATATAACATGAAGCTGGGTCTGGTGACTCACAGCTGTAATCCCAGCACTCTGGAAAGCTGAAGCGGGCAGACCACTTGAGGCTAGGAGTTCAAGAGCAGCCTGGCCAACATGGCAAAACCCCATCTCCACTAAAAGTACAAAAAGTAGTCGGATGTGGTGGCACATGCCTGTACTCCAGGTACTCAGGAGGATGAAGTAGAAAAATCTCTTGAACCTGGGAGGCAGAAGTTGCAGTGAGCTGAGACTGCTCCACTGTACTCCAGGGTAACAGAGTGAGAGTCTGTCTCAAAAAATGAAAAAGGAAATATAATGTGAGTCAGATGCAAGCCATGTATGCAATTAAAAATCTTACACTATCCATATTAAAAGAGTAAAAAGAAACAGATGGATTGATTTTAATATATTTTACTTCATTCAATACGTCCAAATATTATCATTTCAACATCTAATAAAAATTAGAAAGTAAAATGAGTTATTTTACATTTCTTTCTTTCTACATGAAGTCTTTGAATTCTAATACACATATTTTACTTACAGAGTATCTTAATTTGGACTAGACACATTTTGTATGATCAACAGCCACATGTGACCAATGGACACTGTATTGGACAGATAAGACATTATAAAGTAAATGATTTTTGTATGAAGATTTCAAAGTCAGCCACTTTTTGAACGTAGAATGTGTTCAAAGTTGTTTCTCATTTACCTTGGGGTTTCCAAGTACAAAAACTGCATATATTGATAATGTTCTTTACTCCTATATTAATAGTTTTTATTATTTGTTATTAATTTGGTCAGCAATCCAAAATAGTTTTTTAAATTTTATTTTTCTTTGTTTTATGCTAGCAGTCTAAGTTTTGTTCTAAATTTAAGAGGAATTCCTCTATAATTCTATTGTTATTTTGATATTTGTCAATTTAGTTTAGATAATTATCTTTCATTATATGAGGAAAGTACTTTTCAAATATATTTTACTAAGAGTCTTTAAGGATAAATGGATATTTCTTTAATACCTTCTGCATTTCAGGATGATCACATGAATTTTTCCTGTGGCCTATCAATGTGCTTTCACATATTTATTCATCGACATCCTAATGCTGAGTGATTATTACAAAAACCTTGGAATAGGTCGCTCTTTGTCATGGCGTATTTGAATTTTAATACAATCTAAGACTCATTCCTTCTACATGAAACAATTGTTTGCCAAATTTCAGCTAGGTGTGCTTTTCATGAAATCACTGTACCCAATAAACACTGGGCAAGCAAGAATCAGGAGTCACAAAAAACCATGTTTGTCAGTGTATAAATATTTTCACTGAAAAGGGGCAGTTTGGCCATAACTCTTTATATGAATCAAATGCATTTCAGAGATTTTGGATGCATCATTTTAAAAAGGAGATGGACAATAACAGCATTAATCCATTCATGAGGGCAGAGCCCTCAGGACCTAATCACCTCTTATTGGCCCTGACTCTTAATATCATCACCATGGCAATTGAACTTCAACGTGAGTGTTGGAGCAGACATTCAAACCACAGTATCCTATGCATGACTAAACAAAAACTAGTTGACATGGAAAGCTTGGTACACGATATGGTGTTATAACTATAACATTCTCAGTGGAATATGTTGAAGACAAGAGTTGAATACATTGAATAAAGTCTAGGCTATTTTGTTAACTATTATTTTCATTCCTTAGAATCAAGTATACACAGACACACACGCGTGCACGCAAATGTACATATGTACAAGGATTGATTTCCACATTTCTGCATTACTATTCATAATTCAAATTGATTTATATATTCAATTTATTGCTATCACTGTCACATTTCATGTCTCATGTGTGTGTCTTATTCAATGAATAGAGTTTGCATTGTATGCCTATGCTTTAAAGTAATTTAAACGGCATGGAATTATTCAAACATTGGTGGGGGGGCTGGTAAAATTTTCAAGTATTTTAATTAGCATTTGAAAAATTTAATTTTGTAATTCTTGTTTTATTCATTTTCCCCATTTGCAATGGAAATTGGAAAATTTCTATTTGTGGCTGGGTGTGGTGGCTCATGCCTCTAATACCAGCACTTTGGGAGGGTAAGGTGGGTGGATTGCCTGAGCCCAGAAGTTTGAGACCAGTCTGGGCAACATGGTGAAAACCCATATCTACAAACAATCCAAAAACCTAGCTGGCATGGTGGCATGCACTGTAGTTCCAGCTACTGGGGAGGCAGAGGTGGGAGGATCGCTTGAACCCAGGGAGGCTGAGGTTGCAGTGAGCCATGATTGCACCACTGCACTACCACTTGGGCAACACAGTGAGGCCCTATAAAAAAAAAAGAAACAAAGAAAGAACAAAGAAAGAGAGAAATGAAAAGAAAGAAGAAAAAGAAAGAAAGAAGGAAGGAAGGAAGGAAAGAAGGAAGGAAGGAAGGAAGGAAAAAAACGAAAAAGAAAAAAGATAATTTCTATTTGTGCATACACATATATATGTTTTATAATTCTAACTTAATGTAATTTATTTATTTTGAAAATACTGAGAAGCATTCCATTTATGTTTTTCCTTGCTTTCTAAATAATTATTTCATTCCATTACCGGAATTATTATAAGCCAAACTGATTTATTTCTTAATTTTATATATTTTATTAATTTTATTTTTTCAAATGCATTGACTTTTGATTTTCCTTCTCTTAAAATTATTTCTGACTTCCGTTTTATGTTGTTTTTACTGAAAAGTAGCAATTCAGTCTCAGGTTCTTATGCTGAGCACTTTATCAACAGAATTTAAATGATGATTGTCTATTGTTATTTTCTAAGTGGTTTTTATTTGCAGCTTTGGTTCCAATTTAAGCTAAGGATTCTTTAGAAGAGTTTTGGTTTCTGTTTGTTTGAATAAGAAAGCATTTGTGTTATTTTCTGTTACTTTGTTTTTGCTTCTTGTTTTATTGCACTATGGCCACAAATGGTCTCTAAAAATGCCTTATTTTCTTAAAGATATTACTTTTTTATTATAGTTAGGTTATAATTAATTTAAAAGTGTTCCACAGATATTTCTGAAGAATTGCTATTGTGTTTTTAGATAAGCCTTGATAAAACAGAAGAGAAGTCAGTTTGCTCTAACTTTGGTTTAATATATTTCACTTTCTTTCTTGAAACAATTACATTTTTGATATAGGTCATAAAATATTCTATATTTTCTTCTCAAAGTTTCAGAGTTTTGTTTTTATAATTAGTTCAAGTCATCTGCAGATTTTTAAAAATATGAAATACGTCTAATTATTTTCATGTGGGCACCCAATTTCCTCAGTGCTACTTATTGAATTTTTCTTTATAGTTCTAAGAGTACCTATTCTCCTGAGATACTATGTTATATAACATTTGAAGCTGTTGGGAATATGATATTTTTAATTTTTTAACAATACATACTTAGTTTACATTTGTAATATACATTTAATTGTGTATGTCATTGCCATGTACATACCATAATAAAATCAGAAAACATAATAGATTTCTTACGAAAAGGTTTGTTAAAATTATATTCTCTAATTAGTTATAGTTGTCTGTATGTAAGATTGTCTTCTGTGTGCTGATTTTATTAGTTCTTTAGTTTTGGTAGCTATTCTTTCTTTCTTGCTTTCTTTATTTTTATTTTCTAAGTAGATAAACCATAGCCTCTGTAATGCAGAACAATATAGTTTTATTTCATTTTGTAAAGTTCTTTCTCTTTTTTCTTGTTCTGTTATTAGGCTTGCTTAAAGCTTCAGTATGAAGTTGGATGACACAGGCGATAGTGGTACTTTGCTTTTTTGATGATTATGCTTCACTATTAATGATCAGAGTAATGTTTTTCTCTTCCTTGGTATTTGGTTTGCTATTTTTATCTGCTTTTAATTCACACATTGTTCATGTTTTCTCTTTGGCTGCATTCTGGGTTGATTTCTACATCTGCTGACAATTCTCTTATGAAAGATTTTCTTATATGCTTTTTCTTATTTTTGCTGTAATTTTTCCTGTGAGATCACTAGCATCATGAGTTATTCTTTAGAGACCAGATGTACTTTTGGCTGTGGGCATCTCTGTTGGAAGTTCTTCTATTTGTCTCTACTGGGGCCCTGTGTGTTTCTGGGGTTGTGGGGCTAGTTTATAGGCTATTTTCTCAACTCAGGCAAAAAGGTTCCCAGGCTACATGCTGAGAGTAAATTAAAACTCCAAGCCACAGCCAAATGCTTATTGCTGGCTTTCTTTTTTCTGCAAATATCCAGGGGGTTACCCTAATCCTCTGATAAAACTGAGAGCACTGAATGGAGTTTTTTATATTTCACATGCTACACATTAATTCCAAACTCCTGGCTTTAGCCTTAAAGCTCATTTTCAGCAACTTATGCACGCATAAGTCATAGAGTTTCCTCTTTCTGTGTCTTGTGCCTATTGTTACCTACCTTTCTTCCTTCCTCTGTTTCTTATTATTTCATCAGTAGATTAGTATGATTATTATTATAATGGATTTCAGTTTTTTGACTGATGAGGATGTACTGAGAAGATTTTCTCAATGAAAGCTAGGAACCCTGGTTAAGAGTCTTCTTTGTCTCAAACGCTTGCATATTTTTGTGTTATGCTACTTTTGCTGGAACATACAACTTCTCATCACTTTGGCTAAGGATATCACCACTGGTGTTCTCACTTTAGAGTGTGCTATCTGTGTCAAGAGGTAACCAGGAGCTCTATGTGCAGGATCTCAGTGATGTGATTGGTTTGACATTTGAAGGACTTCCCAAAGATTTTGGTAAAATATTTGACATTTTCTGTCCTCATGACATACTTTGGGTTTCATTAACTCCTGCTTTTGGTGAATGTCTATGTTTAGAGTTGTTATAAAAGAATACCTGAGGTTGGGCAATCTACAAAGAAAAGAGGTTTATTTGGCTAACAATTCTGGTGACTGGAAAGTTCAAGATTGGGCAGCTGCATCTGGTGAGGGCCTCATGCTGTTTCAATTTAAGGCAGAAAGTAGAATGGGAGTAGGCATATGCAAACAGATTGCACAGTAAGAGAGGAAGTAAGAGAGAGAGAGACCAAGAAATCCAGGCTCCTTTTAACACCAGACTAACCCATTCCCTAGAGATGGAGAACTTACTTGTGAGAGGACATTAATCTATTCATGAGAGATCTGCCTCCATGGCCCAAACATCTCCCACTAGGGTCCTACCTCCCAACACTGCCCCACTGGGGATCAAATTTCAATATGAGTTTTGGCAGGGACAAACCACATCCAAAGCATAGCAGTTCAAGATGTTAATGTGGCTTGATTTGGGTGGTGATGCTCTCTTTCACTTACCACCACACAGGACTTTTTTTTTTTTCTACATTCACTGAATGTAATGAGTCAGCCTTTTGCCAAGACCAATTTTACCTGCTTATTATTTTATAAATTTCTCTCTGTATACACAGTATTGGCAAGACAGCATTTCACTAGTTTTTCATGCTGATATTGAAGTGTCTGTACTGTTCCATTCGTTTGAACACTGACCACTCACTGTAAGACATATTTAGGGGGGAGAAAATGGAGAGCTACAGACTACTGACCAAGACCTTCACTGGTGAGATGGTAAGGGGTAGGCAATCAGTAGTCACTAGATTTCTTCCTGCTAAAATACTGAAGTCGTAAAAATTTTTGTTTCCTAGATATTCAGTGAGAATAAACAGGGGAAATTGAGTCTTACCATATCTTACAATGAGATGTCATACATTTATTCATAATTTTATATTTTCTTATCAAATGAGAGAATTTGTATTCATTGACATACTTCTCTTCCTAGCTTTTTCTCTCTGCAAGTCTTTCCCCTTATACTTTATTACTCATAAAAACACATCTATAGATGCTGATCTGGTCATTTATAATACAGAAAACTGTTTTGACTTTGAATTTTAAGTCCTAAAATGCTCTCCAAAACTTGCTTTTTAACCAGATGTTCAGCAGACTTCCTCATCTGAAAGTGTCATCCAGGGCTATGCCCAACACTGAGCATTACAGACATTTGGAAAAACACAGATTCAGGGAGGTTACTGGAGCATAAAGGTCAACCTCAAATGACACAATAAAAGCAGAATCAGGCTTGTAACCTTCAGCAATCTCTCTTCTACCTCAACTGCAGCAAATCAAAGCTGCTTTGTTTTGACTAGGGTATGACAAACCATTTGAGGTGAAATAATTGCAATTCACATGGGACATTTGTCTAAGTTGGCTTCACTGATAGTATCAACATAGAGAAAGACTGAGAACAAAAAATATTTTGGAGCCATTTAGAGCTCTAAAAATAAAGATACTGACCAAATCAAGCCAAAAATGCCCAAATTAAAATATTTTAAAATTTAAATAAATCTAGAACTAAATTTAATTAAACCAATTTGTTAAGAAATTTTTAAAAATTTCATTAGAGTGAGAGCAATTATTCCTTACTTCAACAAATATTTATTGAGTCTCTCCTTCTAGCAGACTTTCGTTTCTCAATTATACAACCAGATGGGGCTGCATGCCTGCTTGTGGCCTGGTTATTATTATACAGAGCATCTCCTTTCACTCTCAAAGGGGGCATGATTAGGATGACAATGATATGATCACATTCCCCTTCATCCAATATATTGCATCATTCATTCTGACATTTTGTGTGTATGTTTTGTTTTGTTTTGTTTTGAGTATATCAGGTTTATCCCAGTCTTAAAGTCTTTTCCATGGATGTTTTCCCCCTTTGGAATGGTCCTCCCCTGAAAACTTTTCTTTCTTGTTATTCAGATCTCAGTTTAAATATTTCTTTTCAGTGAAACTCAAAATAATGTAGCAATCTAATCATTCTCTACTGAATTACCTTATCACTGTCTGATAAGTTTATTCAGTAATTTCCATATTTATTTTCAGTCTATCACTCTCCAACCCAACACATGTACGAAAAGAGGTAAAGCGTCTAACTACTTAGAACAGTGGTTAGGGTTTCATAAACTCTTCAGTACATAGAAAGATTGAAGTATATTTGCAGATTTTCATCAGATAATCACTTCCTGAAGAGGACTATAGCTTTCTGCTCATTTTATGTGAATATAAACACATTTTATGTGAATCTAAGACACACTTTTCATACTCCAGAGTAAATCCTGTGCATCACAAACTTTTCATGTAATGAAGGCGATTTTCAGCTCCGGATGCCATTGTTTCTGTTTAAGAAGAGAGGAAAATGAGGAAAATAGTTTTTTTCTTTTTTTTTTTTTTTGGAATAGTTTGGACTGTTATTAAAATCGACCTGTTAGGAAAAGATTTTTGAGCCCAGAAAACCTCACCTAGATAAAAATAACCAAAATACTTTCTCCAGGTAAAGCAACTTACAAGTGCTTTTGTATTAATGACCTTTGTTCAGAAGAGTCAATGAAATATCCAGTTTTTTTCCAAAAAAGAAAAAAATAAAGAACAGTGCTTGGTTCACAGCAAGTGTTGAATGAATGACTGAATGCATATATTCCTGAAAACCTTCTCTCCAACAAGGTTCAGTTTGTTTCACTGTTATGTATCATTATTGCATTCTGGACGTTTACTTCCTGGTACTTTGTACAACTTTTAAATTAAATAGTAACCAGTGTTACTTATCATCTGTATAAGTTCCATGAGGACAGGATCCATATATTCCTTTATCAACTCTGAAAAGAAGAATTTGTGCTTACTTGTGAAATGTACTACTTGTATATTTCAGGTGCACAATCAAATAAATCAGTAGATTGCAGTTAGTGTATACTACAAACTACATATATTGTGCACATTAAGGAGAATATATTATCTGACTGGAAAGTTTAATTTGAATATGTTAAGAAAAGCATAGATTTATCCTTGAGAATTATTTTACAGTAGTATGTAAAACTGGGAAAGGATTTGCCTGCCATTGGAAGCTGTTGGAATAAAGTGATTCATGATTGACCCTAAACAGAATTAGTCAGAACATTTTCTGTAGCCATGCTTTCTGTCAAAGAGAAAGGAGTTCTGCAGAAAACAATAAACAAACGCTGAAGAGCAGCTGCTGAAGTCCAGAATGATGGATAAGAGCTCACAGGAGTAAAAACGAGTTCCCAGGTCCCAGGCTGCTTGGATTATATCCCATATCTGGAGAGAACTTTGGCCTGAGGTCTGATCCACCATCTGCTTTCTTACAGGAGTTACAGGAAGATGGAAAACAAACAGTACATTTTCAGCTTAGAAAAAAAGATGCCTACAGAGCGAGTCCTGAGACTGTAAATGAAGCAGATGCTGGGTGCAACTGCAAAGTGCAAGAACACATGTATGAAATATTGGTCCATATGAGCCAGTGGAAGATGCTGGCATCATTGAGGGACAATGTGGTTTACAAGGAACAAGTAAAGCTGTTCCTTTCCTTGTTTGATTGTGACATTAAACAGGAATATTAGAAAAATGTGAAGTAGATGGTGTACCTAGGCCCATCATCAGGTCCTTAAGGACATAAGTAATGTAAAATATGTGTCAGTTTTTCCTGTGCAAGAAAACCTGTTGTTGTTTGTATGTGGATTAATCAATAGATTTACAGTGGAATGGTTTTCTCCTTCTTATCAGATAATCCTATTTCCGAATATTTCCCAATTATTTTTGGTAGAAAGAATTCTCCCTATCTCTGAGGAAGCTCCCCACCCCAATGGAAGCCAGGGGATTCAGATTCTTCCCCTCCCTTATCCTGATGCAGCCTGAAGTGAAGCTATGGACTAAGCTTCATCTAGAAATAGGATTCAGCATCTAACCTGCAAAATGACAGCAGTAATATCAATCTAAATGACTTTTTGGGCAGAGAGGCTGAGATAAAATGAGATCAAGTGTTCAAAAGAAGTATTAGGTGTCCAACAAATGGTAGATCCTTTTAAGGTTGATTGTTTGAGAAGAGTATACAAATTACTATGAGATTACTGTAGGAAGCAAGTAACTCCATTGAAGGAACATGGTAGTGACTACAAAGGCAGTATAGTCAAATTTATGTGTTTGGAACAAGGAAGGATGGATATGTCTGGCTACAGGGTCTATCTCGGGTCAGCACATAAACAGGAGCCTTGTTTACTGATCATACTACAATGGTTGCTGTGAATCATGTTTGTTATGAAGGGAACAGGAAAAAAAACTCAAACTACCTGAGACTCTCCTGAGATATATCTCCCCACTCTTGACCACTATCCCAGGTATAGTTCTTTTCTAAGCAGCTCAGAGATATCATTTGTTTCTTTTCACAAAGCACAAAGAAGATGTCAGTGTTCAGCATCTTTCATCTTGCTGATTCACCTAGATCTTGAGCCACTCAATCTCAAAACATTAAAAGCATAGTAGTCTATGGTCATACACGTGCTAGTGTCTTTCTGTTCATGCTCATTACATATTAGTAATGTCTGGTACCATAATACTACACACAGGTAATGAGTCACCCCTTATAATGTTACAATTTTTTATGTTCAAGTAATATATATTTGCTTTAGATAATGAAACACCCCACAAAATGGAAAGATTAAGGGATGTTAGGAGTCAAATAAAGCTACATAACACAACAGGACTGGTCTTTGGATCTCAAGGTAGAACTAATTCAATGGGGTTGAGGCTTGCCATTTGGAAAAGATAGTAAGTTTTCTTTCCTGGCTATGAAAAAAAATAAGACAGTTACTTGGGTTGCAATCTTTATCTGCTTTTTTTTTCTTTTCCCCCATTTCTTTCTTATTTTAATCTTCTCTCATTATGTAGCTTGGCTTCTTCTGCTTCATTAACTTGTGTTTCATCATAGCTACCTTTAAGTGTAACAATGAACTCCTAAGTATATATTACTAATCACTTGTGAGGCAGAAATGAGTTCATAAAACTCAAATATGAATTTTGGGGGATATGGAAGACAACTAAAGAAGGGTATACTCTCCTTTTATATATTTTAATATATTTAATAAAACCCCAATAATTAAGAGTATTATAATGAAGTACAAATATGTGGATCCATAGAACAGAATAGAAATAGAACCAAATAAATATGAAATATTTCATTATGTATCTTAAGTTTTCATTTATTTATAAGACTATGCCATTATTAATACATAAATACCATTTAATACTGACATATATGCTATTGATAATATTATTAATTAAATGATCTTGGGAATCTGTGTAATCATCTAGGAAAAAAAAGAAAGCTGGACTCTTTTCAAGATTTAAGGATAAAATACTGAAATGATTACATTCCTAAAATTTTTTGATAGAAAATACAGTGAATAAGATTGGAACGAGAAGGAACTTTTTTTTTTTTGAGATGGAGTCTCCCTCTTTCGCCAGGCTGGAGTGCAGTGGCGTGATCTCGGCTCACTGCAACCTCTGACTCCCCGGCTCAAGCGATTCTCATGTCTCAGCCTCCCAAGGAACTGGGATTAGAGGCATGTCCCACCACGCCCAGCTAATTTCTTTATTTTTAACAGAGATAGGGTTTCACCATGTTGATCACAATGGTCTCAATCTCCTGACCTTGTTATCCACCAACCTCAGCCTCCCAAAGTGCTGGGATTACAGGGGTGAGCCACCTTGCCCAGTGGAACTTTTTAAAGTATTAGACAAAACTCAATAGCCACAATGGTAAAAAATCAATTATTCTAATAAAAGAGTAAAAGAAAGAAAGAAAGAAGAAAAAACAAAGAAATGAAGAGAGGAAAGAAAGGAGGAGGGAGGGAGAAAAGAAGAATGAATGGAAAAAAATAAAGGAAAAAGAAGTTTCCTGTTTTGCTTGAACTATCATAATCAAAGACAAAATGCAAAGATCAAAAGAAAAAAAAAATACTTCAATCTCATGTCATAATCAAAGGCCTCATTTCCCTTAAATAAAAATAGCTCCTACAAATCAATAAGAAAATCGCCAATAACTGAATTACACACTGGGGAGGAATATTAAGAGACTTCACAGGAAAGAAAAAATAAATAACTTTTAAAATATAAAAAGATGTTTTCATGTCACTCATCATAAAAAGAATTAAATTTAAAAATGAATGAGTTAGTATACTTCATTTCTAAGATTAAACAAAGACAAATATAGTTTCATAAAACAAACCGTCATGTCAAAGAGACTTTGGAAAACAGAAGATTTAAGATTTTAAATTGGTACCATTCTAGCAGGATGACAATGAGGGGAACCCAAAGGTCTATAAAGGTACATATATTTTCCCCAAATTTTCCACTTTAGAAATTTATTCTACACATTACTTCAAGTAGCATAATTTAAACAGCAAATAAACTAAATGCGAATTCACAGATGGATTGTTACCTCATTTTCTGAATCCCTTTGGACTGCTGTAACAAAATACCATAAATAGGGTCATTTATAGGTAACAGAAATCTATTTATTATGGTTCTAAAGGCTGGGAAATCCAAGATCAAAGTTCTGGCAGGTAAAGGGTCTTGCACTTATATTGGATCTTCTTGCTGTGTCCTCACATGATGGAAGAAGCAAGGCAGCTCTTGGGCCTCTTTAAGGTCATTAATTCCATTCATGAGGACTTCACTCTGATTATCTAATCTACTTCTTAAAGTAATCACATTGGTAATTATGTTTCAACATATGAATTTTTGGTGGGAACACAAACATACAGACCATAGCAGCCATATTATGCTACATGCAATGAATGGAATTGTATGCAATTATAAAAAGAATCAGAATGTTCTATATGAACTGAAATAAAATGATCTTGAAGATCATTTTAGATGAAAAAGCTGGATCATTGCTAGATGAAAAAGGAAGATGTGGAACACTATGTATTACGAGCTGTTATTTATATAAAAAGAGATAAGGGATTTTTGTTCATTTTACTTATACATTTATACAGTAGTTTTATAAAGATTTACGAGGAATTAACAACATTGATTGCCTATCTGAGAAGAACTGGGTGAATGGGGATAAGGGTAGAAGACTTTGTATTGTAAACATTTTTATGCTGTTTGATACTGAACCATGTGAATGTATTACTATCCTAAAAATTAAATTCAATTAAAATAGGATTTTAAAATAAAATAAAATATACTGTTACTCTATTAATTATCCATAATACTTAGCAAAGTCATAGGCATTGGGTGAATACTAAATAAATTTTAAAGTAGGTGTACTAAAACCACATTTAAAATGGGAGCTAGTAAAACATGTTACCTTGAACAAGTCTCTCTCTCACTCATTCAATCCAAATTACCTGAGTGCCTGATGTAATGGAAGCATGTAAGGTACCTGAGATGTAGTGGTAAACAAATCCAAATCCAGCATGGTCCTTGTCCTCAACAAGCTGCTGAGTAAGTTCCATAATTAGATACACAAAAGCAAACAAACAAAAGCTAACAAAAACATTTAAGACATAGTCTGAGGATTGTATTTGGAACTATAGGGATAGATATTTAAGAAACAATTCCATTTTACAAAAGTATTCTATGGTAGGTCATGCTCTATATCTCAATTTAGTTCTTCTTATATCTTACAATAAGTCTTAATGATTTTCTTCATCTAGGGTTTCCTTTTCTAGTCTTATTGACATAGCTCAAAAATGAGGATAGTAATAGCTACTTTATCTTGTAAGAGTTAAATGACAGAACTTTTGTGCATGTACCTGGCAAGGTTTCTTGCATGAACTAGAATAGCTTATTAATAAATGTTACTTGTAGCTGAATAGGCTTACACTACAGGAATGTTTATTTGACTTACAAATTCCCCATTGCTCACTCTTAATTAAAGAACACCATTTACAGATTATCCACAAAACACTCCTATTGGGTCTGGAACGTGTTCCTGGACAACTAAAGTGGGTTATGCCCAATATTTTAAAATGTCCTGCAGGTATAATCACAGAGCTTTTCTGTGAAGACAAGAAATCAGCAAAAACTGAGAATTTGATAACCTCCTCATGGTTTAAAGCACAGTGGGAATCAAATGTTTATCTGCCAGATCAATTCCACCTTAATTCTCAAACAAAGCTTCCCTGAAGGGATTAACGTTTTCAAGATTCCAAAGAAAACGGAGACAGTGGAGACACCAACCAGTATAATTGAACACTGACAATGTATTCATAAGGAGACACTAAAAATAGTTGGGGGAGCCAGGAATTCAGAAGATCCAGTGCTGGTTCTCAAAAATTTATCCACATATCAAACAAATCGTGAAAAATTCATTTTAATTGTTCACAGTTTTGTCAAGTGCCTATCATGTACAAGAATTAGGTTATGTACCTTGAACTGCTTTGCTAAATGCAATGATTTTACCCCAAACTGTACTAATTATGCATCCATCTTTTGACCTATTTCATTACATTTTTAATTATACTACTTGTTATGACACTTAATGAAGATATTAATTTCAATAAACGATGGAGAATGTTTTGTTCTTGACCCCTCATGAAAAAATAAAGTAAAATAAATATTAAAAAGTTTCCTATTACAAGAAAATTTGATTGGCCCATATCAAAAAGCCCTTTGATGGCTAAAATGTAGACTCAGCAGATTTGATTTCAAATTCTTACAAATTGATTATCTTTGTAGGTTAATTAATTTATCTGAATGTCTGTTGCCTCAACCATAAAATTACTATAACTCAGGAATAATAAATAAGGACATGCAGACAGAGGCCTAGCACAAAATTTGGCATATAGTTAAGTCCTTATTCCATGAAAAACTCTGTTGGAACTTGAAATATGGGCCTAAGAGGACCTAAGGACATGTTTCTCTTAAGCGAAAATTCAGAACCCTGTGTCTCTGATTACTGTCAACAATGTAGTCAGTTTTTCTGTTTCTCTCTGCTCACGTTCTTAATCCGCATTATGAGATATTATTTATAATTCATGTGTCCAACTTTTTAGAACTATGTTAAAAACTGAAATGCTGGTAGTCCCAAATTAGAAAAAAAGATGATAACAGCTCAAACCATTCCATTGCATGTCAGTTACACATTGGTGAAATTGCTCTATCATATTCTACGAAAATAGCTCTCTCAGGCAAAGGAGGATGGTGGGCGTGCGGCTTGGTACAGCACTGTGTTGGTCGTCTCCTAGTATCAGTGTCATGTAAAACACCATCAAAAGAAACAGGTATTCTGCTATTTATCTTCACAATGTAGCTCTTGGGCATAGAATGTAAATAAATAGATTCATTTAGGAAAATCTAATTAACAGAGTTGAAAATGATTATGGTTTTTTTTCCTGAATTTTGCAGAAAGTGGTTATGTCTATCTAGTGATACATGTGATGCTATTAGAGGTGATTGAAATTTATCCAAAGTGGACTATGAGAAAGAAGCACAGAAAGCTATGGATGGAAGAATGAAAGTAATCTCCAATGTGCTGGACACTTTTGATTGAGGGCTAATTGGATTTTGTGGTTATCGGTTCTTTGCTTTTAATCTTCAGGTAGTCTTGGCCACATTTTCCATCCTTTTTTTTTGTTTGTTTTTCAAATGCTTCCTTCTACTCACTCAGAATTGAACCCTTTGGAAACTTCTAGTTAAAAAGGCCATTAGAATACTCACAAAAGACTGTCCCTGTATATGCTTTCCATGGAAAAAAAAAATAAACTATGAATATGGGATGTGGAGGGGGAGATACATCAATAGATCAATCTCAGAAGGAGACACCATCCTCACATGTAAGTGACAGGCCAAATACAGTGAAGGTAGAAATACACCACAAAAACTTGTATATCAAATTAAACTGTATGGAGACTTGAGCAGAACCAGGCTCCAAACACCTTACAGAAGCGATAAGAACCCTATTAAGATTGCTCAAATGGAGAGGATGAGGGCAAAGGTAGCAGAGGGTGGGGACAGTGGTGACATTCAGGCGTTTGTCCTGGGCTTTACACCTTCTTGAGCAGGTAGCCATGGCCACGAGACACCCACCTGACACCAACCTCAGCTGTAGGTGCCCTATTAGCGGAGACCAGAAAGACTGCTAGGATTTTCTCTCTGGGGAGTCATGGTATGAGCGAGCAGAGTGGAGAAAATTCCTACTTACCAAATGAACAAAAACAGCAAATTCCTGCTTACCAGATGAACACAGAGCTTCACCTCAGGGCATGTCTCAGCCAGGTGGCTTTCAGTAAAGCCTTCCTTACTCCAACCGCAACTGAAGTTGCGACTGTCAAGATAAAACTAAATAAAACCCTCCTCTCTCAAAGTCTGCAAGTTTTACACAGGAACCCATATTACAATTTGTTAGAAGACACCACAATTCCTAATACAGCAGAACAGTATGAAAAGTCACAGCAAAAATAATGATACTCAAAAGAAGAGAAGCAACGTGAGGAATCATAATTATAACTCCATGGGAAAGCAATTCTCTCAATGTTTGTAACTGTTTCTCCATGTTCTTTATTTTAGACTGTATACCCAGTGGGTTTAAAATTTCAGTGTTTCCATTGACTACGTGTGTATCCTTGGGCAAATTACTTTATTTATTTATGTATTTATTTATTTACTTTATTTTTCTCAGTTTCCACACATTAAAGTGGGAATTGATTTCATCTACCTTACAAAACTGTGTGAGGATTATCTGTTAAGACCTTAAATCAATCCCTGGCAGTAATCATCAAAAAAGCATTTGTCGTTATTGTCATTCTTTTAATATTTATTAAATTTAAAATAATAATTAAAAATAAATAATATAATAATAGATTATATACAATACAAATGTGTTGCAGAAAATTGGGAGAATACACAAAAGATATTGAAAAAATTGTGCAATCCTACCATATTTTGCAATACATTGCCTTCAAGTTTTTTTTAAGCCTGTATAGTTAAGTATACACATGCTTATGTTACAAATTTGGGTGAGTGTATAGTTCTGCCTCATATTTTTTATTCCAGTGTAATTATTCATAGCTCTGCTTTTCACTCTCCAAATATCCCAGTTTAGATAAGTTATATGGTCACCCTAGTCATACCATCCATATTGTTTTGAATCCTATATTGTATTTAATATCATGTATTGGTTGTTTTTCAAAGCATATTATTCTAAAATGCCTATGTAATCAAGTTCAAATCAATATATGGTTGAATCATATTTAACCAATTGTAGATTTTTAACTTCAGGAAATAATATTACCAAATGTAAACTACAATTCTCTTACAATTAAATACTCTCATGGTGTTACCCCTATCTGCAGAGTAGAAAGTTCACAGACAGCACCAAATACGTGCAATTATAGATTATATAATTAATTTATCTTTATAAATCATCAAGAAATGTCAGACTATTCAATAACTTCTGTTGGAAAAACTAAATGTATTTTTAAACATATTACTCTTCATATAAAACTACACACTAACATAAATTTCAGATAGAAATATAATAAAATTGAATAGCTTAATTACTATTAATTCATTTCATTCTTAGGCTAAGGATAGCATTAGCTCATATGAACTACTTTTTAAAAAATAACTAGTAGGTTTGACTCCATAAAAGGCAAAACGTTTGTGTGCTTTAAAAAATACCATAAGTAATAAATCAAAGAGCAATCTGGAAAAATTATATGATAGTGAATAGTTTATTATCCTCAAAATAGCAAACTCTTTTAAATAAGACTGAAATATTACAGTATTTCAAAGTTAGCAAAGGAAAATAATTAAAAATTCATAAAGGTAGAAACGAAACTGACCAATATACAAGTGAAAAAAGGATTCAATATCGCTGGCAATCAAGTTGCAATATAAAATATTAGTGGTATATAATTTTCCTTGTACAAGTAGCAATTAAAACAATACTATCCAGTGCTGGTAAAGAAAAAAGTAAAATCAATTTTACTGTTCACTCATGGAAACGTAAACTGATATAATCTTTCTGGAGGAAAAGTTATCAAAATATATCAAAATCTAGAAATTTATCCTCAAGAAATCATTTGGACATCAAGGTACAGAGACTTATGCATAACGGTTGTTAGTCACTGTGATCAGGCAAAATTGGAAACCCACTAAACGGCCCTTCATAGATGACTGGTAAGATAATTTATGTGAAATCCTTATAATAGCATAACCTTTAAAATAATAGTTTAAAAGAATATAAAATTATGAAAATGCTGTGAGAAAAAGCTCACAATATATTGAGTGGGAAGTAGAAGTTACAAAATACAGATAATATAAACCTGGTGGTGTTCCTCTTTTTAATTTTTTTGTTAATTGAGAGAGTCTCACTACATCACCCAGGCTGGAGTGCAGTAGCACAATCACAGCTCACAGCAGCCTGGAGCTCCTGAGCTCAAGTGATCCTCCAGTTTCAGCCTCCCAAGTAGCTGCGACTACAGGTGCACACCTCCATGCCTGGCTATTTTTTCTTTTTCTTTTTTTTTTCTAGAAACAAGGTCTTCCTATGCTTCCCGGGCTGATATTCAACTCCTGGGCTCAAGGAATACTCATACCATGGTTTCCCAAAGTGCTGAGATTACAAGCATGAGCACCCAGCCAATCCTAATTTTGTAAGGCAAATGAGTATATTGTGTAATAAGATATGAATATTTAATTTCTGGTACCTCAGATTTGATTAAGGTGTCAATATAATGAATAATAGATAATGAAGTGTGAGACAAATCACCACATGCGGAATTTATAAAGGAAATAATTAGATAATCTAGAACCATTCCATAACACTTGATCTCCCTCTCTGACTTTGAAACTATAGAAAGGACAGAGGAGAGATGAGACAGAGGAACTGTCATCTTTGATCCTGACGGTCTGGTGACACAGGCTCCTGAATGACCAGCTCTCCCAGGGCACGATGAGACAACATAGTGAGCATGTCCTGTGGACTAGCTGTGGACCACACAGGAGAACCAAGAACCAGTTGAGAGCTGCCTTCAGACCTGCGCAACAGGCTCCCTGGGAGGGCAGAACAATCCACCTTCCCGGGTAGAGTGGGTAGAGTGGACCCCCAGTGAGCCAGGGCCAACAGGGAAGCTGCTGTTAGCAAGCTGAGCAGACAGACTCAAACACTAGAGCTGAGAGAGGCAAGGGCAGGTATGCTTCCCTCTGGCCCTATAAGGCCTGCTTTCGACGTAATGGTTAAAACCAAATACAAGTCTGGCGCCGTGGCTCAAGCCTGCAATCCCAGCACTTTGGGAGACTGAGATGGGAGGCTCTCCTGAGGCCAGTAGTTCAAGACCAGCCTGGGCAACATAGCAAGATCCCATCTTTATAATTTTGTTTTTTTTAAGTAGCTGAGTTTGGTGGTAGGCAATTGTAGTCCCAGCTACTTAGGAGGCTGAGGCAAGAGGATCACTTGAGCCCAGAAAGTTGAGGCTACAGTGAGCCAAGATCATGCCATTGCACTCCAGCCTGGGTGACAGAGCAAGACCCTGCCTCTAAAAACCAAACAAACAAATAAAAATGAATACATATGTATGCCACAGAAAAAGCAGAAAATATTTGGAGTAGTATGCACGAACTGATTATCAGTGGTTATCTCTGAATCGTGTACCCATAGGAAATTTTTCCTTTCTTGTAAATACAATTATTTTCCTAGTATCTAGAAATCATGTGTTTGCATACATGATTGGTAAAAGATTGGTGTTCATATAATTTAAAAGGGAAGACTTGAAGATTTAGCAATCAAATATATAAAAATGCCACAACCTGACAGAATTAATGGATTTTGTGAGATTCAAGGTGACATGGTCAAAATCAGATAATTCTCTGTTTCTCCTTCTCACGCCAAGCCAGAAAAACGGTAATAAGAGTAACAGATTTTACATATAAATCCATTCTGCTAACAATGTTTTTATGGCTCCTGGAAGGCAGAGTAGCTTAGCAGACTTAAGTATTCCCAGCAGATCCCAGTCTGAAAGTTATACCCTTTCATCTGTATGGATTAATAGACCAGGGGAAAGTGATAATTAGTTTCTGCTTTGTGTCCTCAAGAATCTGTTTTTTATCTATCAAATTTATTCATGGAAATGTCCTTCCCAGGATCAAGTTGCACCCCTCTACAGAAGGTTCTTCACACTCTAGCATAAATGATACCAGTGAAGTTGGGCAATGTGCAGTGAAGTTGGGCAGCGTGCAGATTGTACAACAGTTCACAGATACAGATCCTGTGTGAATAGCTCACTATAATCTTCTCTCCTAGAGAAATCCTTTCCTGAGTAACCCAGATCTCTCTCTCCACTTTATGTGAACTTTCATTGCCCCTCCATTTTTAGATTTCCTTAGCAGTCATGTCTTTTGTGTGTGTCCTTATTTGTGCTTCTTTGTGCATTTTTATTTCCTCAGTACAACTGGAGATATTCGAGGCCAGGTAATAGGCTGCATGCTTTTTAATTCCTGGTAGCACCTGTCTCACTGCCTTGTACACTGTGTAGTAATCAAGGTGACAGTTGAAACAACAAAAATAATAATGATGATAATAGATAATATTTATTGAGCTCTCACAATGTCCCAAGCACAACATGCTCTGAATGAAGTATTTTATTTCATCCTAGCAACAGCTATATATGTTACAGATTAGAATATCTTAATTTATAAAGAAGAAAGCCAGGGTTTATTAATGTTATGCAACTTGTCCAATGTCAAACTATTAATAAGTTTTTGAATGAGTGAAGGAAGAAAACATTTCAATACTTTGCAGACATTACATCCTTTCTAGTCTGTAATTCAATGTCAATAAGCACAGCTAACTACACTATGAGTTTACTGATGGTAGATGCTATGGTCTGAAAATTTGTGTCCCACGAAAATTCTTACGTGGAAACCTAATCCTTAAAGGGGTTGCTGGTAAGAGGCAGTGCCTTTGGGAGGTGATACATCAGAAAGAAGAAATCCTCATGAATAGGATTCAAGCCTTTCCAAAAGAGGCACAGAGAGTCGTGTCATGCCTTCCACAATATAAGGACATAGAGAATGCACCCTCTATCAGAAAATTGCCCACAGCAGACACTGAATCTGTCAGCGCCTTGATCTTGACTTCCTAGCATGCACAACAGTGAGAAATAAATTTCTGTTGTTTATAAGCCATCCAGCTAATGCTATTTTTTCATAGCATCCCAAATGGATTAAGACAATAGGATCTGTGGTTATTATTGTTTGGATCCAAAGCATGGTATACGTTACATGTGCTTAATTATCTAGGGAAATGAATGAGTGAGTGAGTGAAGAAATCCACTATTGTGGTGGTGCACTGAACTCCCCTTCTGAATGGCTTGCCAGGACAGCCTGCTCTACTTGGGCCCTCACTTTCTTTAAGCTGGATGCCCATGGAATTGTTCTACAGATAAAGAAACCAAGGTCCAAATCAACTGTGATTTTCCAAAGACCACACCACAAAGATCAGGTGGTCACAGAATTAGCAGCAAAACCCTTTGACTTCCAATTCAGAGCACCTTTTGTTTCACCCTTTCACCTAATTGTTGATACACAGAACACATATTCCTATATATTAAATACGATTGAGAAAGGCAAGAGTGCAGAATATGGGTCTTTTGGGGGAAAACTTCCTGTTAATAACCTTCAGGAAAATCTCCTTATATCTGCTTAGCAAATGCCTGCCCAGGCTCCTGGCCCTACATTGGCATTTCCAGGCTGTTCTCAATTATTTTTTCCTTCACTGTGACACATATGGCAAAGGAGTACCACTTTGCTCTGAGCCTGATGGTCTAGGCACTGGGAGTGACAATCCCTGGGAACATGAGGAAGGAGACCAAGCTTGGGCATGATTTGGTTGTCTCTGCAGGCCATTTGGAAGCACGGCTGTGTTTATAAATTTATTTTCTTACCTGGCGCCCTCTCTGGGGATAGAACCACATTCTATAGAAGATTGTTTTTTATTTTCTTTATGGACTTGTGAAGTGGTTCTTCCTGGAAAGCTGAGGCACACAAACCCAGTTTGGGCTGATGACAAGTCTAAACCTGTATCTGTATCTTTTTCACTAGTCTTCCTCTGAATCACATCCAGACCAGGCTCCTAGCATCTTTCCAGATGCTGTGAGAACAGAGCCTGGTTCTAAGAAGCAAAGAAGCAAAGTGTGAATCTAAGTCAGCACATATGAACGCGTGATGGAAGTGATGCTCCTTCCTTCCACGGAGGGGCTAGATGACTCCAGGTGTTTAAGCTGTATACACTGCCTGCCAGAGCTTGAGCCTGCAGACTCAAGCCTGCCGTCACAGCCAGGAAGAAGCTAAGTACTGGATTCTGACAGGGAGAGAAAGGCACAGGGTGGTGTAGAGACAGCTGCCTCCAGCTGTGCGTGAGGAGGCGTGCCCTTGCTTCCAATGGGCAACTTCTCTACCCCACCCCATTCTTTGATTCTGTTCTGAGTCTGTTCTCTGCAGCATCCCCCACGCTTCCATTGGCTGGTGATTATGTCAGGATCTTGATGGGAACTCAGCTTGGCATGTGTTCATGAGAGGGGAGATGGAGAAAAACCTTGGCTGGCTCACAGTTCTGACGGACACATAGTTCAGCTCCATCTAACTCTGCTTCAAGGCTGAGGATGGTAACTACCCTGGGTGGGAATGGGCAGTAAGGAAGGAAAACCAGGGCAGGAGTCTACAAGTCAGCTTCTGGGAAGCTTACTGCTGCTATCCCTCAGTGCGCTGGCAGCACAGGAGGCAGGGGCCAGAAACATGCCTTTCAAGAATGCCACATTAGCTGATGCTGGCTCCTCCACAGAAGGTCCCTTCCTCTTGACTCTGACCAAAATCTGAGTCACTCACTATGTTCCTTCTGAATCCCTGCTTGCTATTCAGCCTCATGATCTGAAGGCAACTTGTGGTACATTGAATCTATAGGAGGGTTTGATTAATCTGACAGATTGATGCATTAGATATTTTTACAAAAACTGTCATTGAAGCACTTTATAAGATTGATATTCATAGGTAAACATGTGTTCCTGAATGGAGTTAGTTATAGGTTCTTGGGATTGAAAAGAGAACAGAGGGGATGAGTTTTTGAAATAGTCTGAGGACCCAGCTCTGAACCACGTCTAAGACACTTAAGCCATTAAGGCTCTCACAGTGACATCCTTGCACCATTTTCCTCAATATAGGTCATTCAAGATTTTATTTTGTTTTTAAAATTTAATGTAAAAGATACACTGGCCAACTTTGCATCGCCTGGAAGAGAATAAAAGAGCAGGGGTTTCTCACCCGCTGATAACAGGGATTTCACTCAGGAAAAGTATGCATTGGATAGACGGGGAGAGAGGGAGGAAGGAAGGAAGGCAGAATGCAGAGAAGAGAGGAGACAGAAGAGAAAAAATGGAGGGAGGGTGTTGAGTGGAAGCTTATTTCCTGAGCATACAGTCATTCCGAAGATATCATGAGCAGCAAATTAAACAATCCTTCAGCAAGAATTTTGACAAGGAAATTTCATTAGGGATTTAAATCTCTATGGAAGCTCAAGTTGCTGCATTAAGATATGAAAATTGTGCAAATATTGCTCCTTAGAATAATGTTTGCCGCAGGTCATTGAGTTTCAGTCAATGGAATTTAGAGTGATAAATGTCTTGTTGAAAATAACTGGAGAAGGGAGGGTTCTAGGGGAGGGAGGAAAGTGCCCTGCAGTTGGGAGCTCAGGTCCTGGAGTCATTTGAAATGGAAGTTAAACTCTAGCATTAACTAGCTGTATGACCTTGAGCAAGTTTACTTAGCATCCCTGAGGTCTAATTTCCTCAACTATAATGTGTGAGCAATTGTCAGCACTCTCCTTACCAAACTGTGATGGTGAGGGTTTAATAAAATAATTCATGTAAAGCCTTTGGCACAGTGCCTGGCACATGTATCATTTAAACACATATTAGTAATGATTATAGTGATGAATAATGGAAGTGGGCTGACATTATCTGGCATTGACTCTGTTCTTCTATATGATAACAATAATGCTTATAAGTTATTATTGTTACCACTGCTCAGGTGAAAGCCTGAGGCCTGGGAGCCAAATAAAATCTGCTAACGTCAGAAAGGGGTAAATGTTACACCAAATTCACCCCCATGTTTATATAGCCACATGTTTTCCCCCTCACCAATATGCAGGGTCCTCAGAGCCTAAATCCTGTTTGCACACCTTTGTATTAACAGAACCTGACCAATTAGGTGGATCTTGATGGATGCTCAGAAAACACTGATGAAATGAATTAATGATTACCTAAAGAAATGCATGTGTGCATGGATGAATGGAAGATATAATGCTTTTCCATTTAAGCTGTGTCTCAAGCACTCATCCATGGGTTCTCTGTGCTTATTCCTTCTTTTTAAATTTCAAGGAATTCTGGCATTTTGACTCATAATGATGATACACCACTTTACAGAAGACTGGAGAAATAGAAAAACAATTTCATAAAATTCCACACCCTTTCAACATTTTAGTGTATTTCTTTTCTACATTTGGGCCAAAGTATGTTCCTTTTGCAATTTTATATAGAAATAATTTTCTATCTTGCAATTTCACTTAATAGAAACATTTCAGAGAGCTATACTTTTTATTTTTTATTTTATTTTATTTTTTTTTAGACAGAGTCTTGCTCTGTCACCCAGGCTGGAGTGATCTCGGCTCACTGCAACCTTGCCTCCTGGATTCAAGCGATTCTCCTGCCTCAGCCTCCTGAGGTAGCTGAGACTACAGGCGCCTGTCATCACATCAGGCTAATTTTTGTATTTTTAGTAGAGACGGGGTTTCACCATTTTGGCCAGGTTGGTCTCAAACTCTTGACCTCAAGCATCTCTGCCTCCCAAAGTGCTGGGTTTATAGGCCTGAACCACTGTGCCTGGCTCACACAGCAATAATTTTAATAGAAATAGGTTTTCAGGGATAGTGACTGTAACCATGGGACCATTTTGTTCTATGAGGAGAGAACAGTCATTATGGTGGACCCATCCTCCACTCTTGCAGTGATGAAATATGGTATCTAAATGGATGGTAAAATTTGATTAGATTGTTTAAAAAGATTTTTTTACCCACTTTCTACCATGCACAAGGCCTTGCCTTTTGTAACCTGTACTCAATAGCTATTCCACATCCATATATGAAAAGAAAGCAAAAAAGGAAGGAAGGGAGGGAGGGAGGAAGGAAGGAAGCGGCCCAAATCACTTGATAAATAAGATACAAAAAACTCCAGTAATACCATCCTCTCTGGGTAATTCCTAGAGAACTGTGCCTCACATTTCAGGAAATAGAGATATCCCTGTGGCAACCTTCACTTTTCTCAAGGAACGCTAAATTTGCAAAGAAAGAGTAATTACTGTATGGTGAATTGCTTTGTCAGATAAAATAGAATTAAATTAAACAAAACTTTTTCTTTCAAATAACTGTGCATTTACTTGAGTAAATGTAGCTAGAAATTCAGGGGAAAGTGAAAATATGCATTTTGAAAGGATGTTGGAAGATGGCTAGACACGTTCATTATGCAGCAAAATGCACAGACACAGGCGGGGCGACCTCTGTCTGTAATCAGTACAAAATATTTTGCTGAAGTCTGTGTTACGTATGTATGATATTCAGAAGACCATAACCTGGCCTTTACAATTGCAAAATGCCTATCATTATCCTCACTAAACTAAACAGGTGATTCAGTAAAAATCCCCTTTTCTTAGTAATGATTCAATTCTAGCAGCTATTGAAAGAGCAGAGAATTCTTTAAAGATAAACATTTCACATTTGACTAGAATGGGCGTTTAGGCATAAAAGGTTACTGTTATTCATATACAAATAGAAACTAATGACTAGCTATATTTTTTAATCTGCAAATTGTCTTTTTCCATGAATGGAGAAAAAATAACTTGTCCTTAGGACAGTAATCACCAATATGCAAATAGTGTTGCCAAAAAGAGAGTTTTCAAAGTCTGCCTGAAAACTTCTTACATGATTTTGTACACGTTTTCTTACTTTAGTAAGGTATGGTTTAACACTATCTTAAATTAACAACCAAAGCGTAAGAAGCAGTATAATACTGTAGTTTCCACAACATTATTTCAAGTAAATAATAAGTTCTTTTATTTTTCTAGATCCCCGCTTTTGAAACGAGGTGGGCAGAGGGAGAGCTAAGGAGTCCCGGGTTGTTGGGGGTTCCCAGGAGGGATTCAAGGTGGAATCCGGAAGCCAGACCTCATCGTCGGAGAAGACCTAGACTCTAGAGCCAGCTCTGAGGATGCTTTGAACATCAACATCTGCCATCAGCTTCTGTCCCTGGCAGATTTCAGAGGCACAGGACTGAAATACAGCTTTCAGCTGAGTTAACAACCATTGCTCAGAATAAGAGCTGCCTATTAGAGAGAAGAAAAATGCTTGACCTACTTGGATCCGATAAGATGGAATCAGTTTTCGGCAGAAATTGATCACAACGGACTCCTTGGTAGCCTTCTTTGCACCTGAGAAAAGGGGATAAATGACAAACATACGCATGTGGTTGTGAAAGATTTAAGATTTCAACAAGTAAAATAGCCATCAATTACATAAATGTGAGAACAGTGAATTCATGCTTTTGTATTTTTCGATTCAGTCTGTTTCTGACTTCAACAGACAGATTCTCAATTCTACTTCTGTGCCAAAAAAGGAGAAAGCCAACAATGTAGCTTTGCTTTTATAGTTTGCTATGCAATATCTAAGGAGCAAATTGAATCGCATTTTAAGATACCTCACAGCAATCTAAATAATGGTTCTTAAAATTATAATTCTGGATGCAGGTGTATTTTTCTTTATGCAACACACTGGCTCTAAAAAGGCATTTAGAAACATATTGCAAGTGCCATTTTTCTAATAAAAGATATTTTGAAATATAATTGATCAATTAGAGATTTTGGCTAGCACTATTAATTTTGTTTCCATGTGTTTTATTAGCTTGTTCACTGTTAGTCCTACTTGTTTTTTTTTTTTTAACCTCTTAGTTGTTCTTCCAAGTCAGTGTCATCTAACCACTTTTCCAGAAATAACAGCATTTTATCCGGCAAGGTCTGAAAGGTATCTCTAAACTCAGATTTTTTTCTCTCCCTATTTTTCTCTTTTATATTCAGTCAACATGTGCAAAGTGTCTACTTTCTGCCAGGCATTGTACAAGCCAACTGTCCTGAGGCGGGCACAATTTGAAGGCAAGGAATTTGCCTGGAAGCACTGGCAATGAGGCATGCCCCCTCAGCCCTGCCAGGCCTCTGTCGGGTCTTCACACAGCTCGCTCAGTCAGGGCTGCTTGGCCGCCTCGGACAGCAGTGGCTCATCAGCCAGCAGTTCCAGGAACAAATACAGCGAGGCCCCAAACGCCTGGCTCTGAACAGCCTTGTTAAGTGGGGAGGTGGCATTTACTGGTCTGCTCCAAGCTTAATCTGTCATGCTCGAGTTCAGCAGTGAAGCATCCATTGTTGCTTATAGGATGAATCTGTCCTACTTACAGAGGAGGAAATAGTGCTGCTGGCATAAAAAAAATCAGATTTAAAAAACAATTCTCTGCTTGTTAGAAATCTATGAAATCGACAAAAGAATTGAAAGAGGCCGTTCTGTCAAGAGACGGGAGCCATGAGTCGTGAGTTCCTTCCTTAGAATATGCTTTGTTTTCTGAGTGTAATAAGATATTAAATAAGGTCTATTGCAAGGGGAGAAGCAACATTGAAATGCATCGAGGTAATTTTTCTTCCTTTCATCATGAGCCAAATTGGAATTCAGGTAATCGGGCAGGCTCTCTTCAACACCTTTTTAAACTTGGCACTCTGAAGTGGATTTGGCAATTTTCCTTGTGGACTGAGAACAAAGACCTCCAATATATGGATATTCCAGATACCCAACATGTTACTGGAATAATTTTTTAAAGCATACACATATTTCCATAACCTTTAAAAAATTCATTTATTTCACTTGAAATAAAGTAGGCATATCACAGTAAGAGTCAGAAAATACTTTGTGTACTTTGTACTGAGGCACATTTGTCATACAAAAAATAAATTCTTGTTTTCTGAAAGTTGCCCTAATGCAATTAGCTTGTTCTTATTCAGAATTATCGTTCCATGGTGCTCTCATTTTCTTTTCCCAATAATAACGAGTTACATCCTGGGTATGTGCTATAGTATGCATTCACTTTTTGAAGAATTTATTTCCAATCTTTGTGAGAGATTTTAAGTACCCTTTACTCTTTGTATCTTTATTTAATATAAAAGGAATATCTTAAGGAGATAGTGGCTTTTAAGGAGAAGTGTCTTTTTGTTTTTATTTTGCTTTTTAAGTGTTCTTTGTTACTTAAAATGCATTATTCTGTTTGTGTGTGGGAAAGAAAATGAGGAAAGATATTTGAAAATTTCCCATCTTAAACTGATTTTCCATGAGTGCTAACCCACCCTGAGGTGCTCAGGCCTCATGGGGTATCAGGAAAATTGCACAGTGAGTCCTTTCCTCCTGCCTCCATACCTCTGTGCTGTAACTAATACAGTGTGATGATGTTGCAGCAGCCCAGCCCAGGCTAGGAAGCCCCCCGGGGGGCTGTATGGCTGGGCAGGCAGCAAACCCTGTTCCTTTGTTAAGAAGGCGAGTTGCTGCTAATTGACACCCAGTTCTAAGAATAATGAAGTAAAATTTCCATTAAAAATCGCACATATATCACCTGGATAAGTTCACACCCATCCAAATGTGAAGATGGAATGTTGCTAGCAGGTAATGCTAGTGAAGTGGATTGAATTTACAACAATATTAAAGACAAGAAGCAAAGAATAAAAGTTCTAAATGCACTTCTAGTGCATAGATTGGAGATGGCAGACCTTCTGATAGTATGTCAAGCATATCTTTTGAGAAATATTATTGCACTGCTTGTTTTTCATTTGGTTTTTTGGGGGAGAGTTGAGTGTGTATTTGTTTGTTTTATTTTCTTTTTTCTTCTTGAAAGACACAAGAATAAGAAAAAAATTCATATAATAGAAATGCCTTTCTGTTCATCTTAATACATAACCAAGTTAATAACATTAAGAAGTACCTGTGTAATCTTTAATGGGGAATATATGTTTTAAAAAACACAAATCTTGCCTTAACCAGGCTAATATTCTATTATCTTTCTTTTTTTATTATTTTACTTTAAGTTCTGGGATACATGTGCAGAATGTGCAGGTTTGTTACATAGGTTTACATGTGCCATGGTGATTTGCTGCACCCACCAACCCGACATCCAGGTTTTAAATCCCACATGCATTAGGTATTTGTCCTAATGCTATCCCTCCCATAGCCGCCCACCCCCCAACAGGCCCCGGTGTGTGATGTTCCCCTCCCTGTGTCCTTGTGTTCTCATTGTTCAACTCCCACTTATGAGTGATGACGTGGTGTTTGGTTTTCTGCTTCTGTGTTAGCTTACTGAGAATGACGGATTCTAGCTTCATCCATGTCCCTGCATAGGACATGAACTCATCCTTTTTTATGGCTGCATAGTATTCCATGGTGTATATGGGCCACATTTTCTTTATCCAGTCTATCACTGATGGGCATTTGGGTTGGTTCCTAGTCTTTGCTATTGTAAATAGTGTTGCAATAAAAATAAGTGTTCATGTGTCTATATAGTAGATATTCTATTATCTTTCTACTCTGTATTGCTTTCAAAGCTCCACTCAATCTGTCCAGTCACTGTTCTTTGTATTTCTTTATCCATTAGAAGCCTGGCATTACAGAAATTATATGAAAAATCTCAATGTTCCCCAGTTGTTTTACAAAACAGGGAGTATGCTCAGGAGAGGAAGCATAGCCAAAGTTGATAAACATCGTGTAAAAAAATGAGAAAATCATTATCCACAGTGACATAACAACACAGCAAACTCAGTTCATAAGAGCTAAGACATTGTAATTGTTTTTTAAAAAGTCTCCAATTCTAAGTGTACATCTACTTTGAGATAAAGGATTTGTTACATTGGAAACCAGTGAATCCTTCCTTCCTTCCTCCCTTCCTCCCTCCCTCCCTCCCTTCCTTCCTTCCTTTTTTTTTTTTTTTTTTGAGGCAGAGTCTTACTTGTTGTCCAGGCTGGAGTGCAGTGGCTAGCTGCAGCCTTGACCTCCTAGACTCAAGGAATCCTACAGCCTCAGCCTCCTGAGTAGCTGAAACTACAATTGTGCACCACCATACTCAACTATTTTTTTTTTTTAAATTTTTTGTAGAGGGGGGTTTTGTTAGGTTGCCTAAGGTAGTCTCAAATTCCTGGCCTCAAGCAATCCTCCTGTCTTGGCCTCCCAAAGTGTTGGGTTTACAGGTGTGAGCCACTGCACTTGGCCTGGAAACCAGTAAGTTCTTGATCATGTTATTTGTTTTGTTTTCTTTTTTTCACATTTAAAAGGCCGTACGGATGGGCATAGTTGAGGAGATCATGTGCAAAGCAGAGTAGAGCAGGTAAGAGGTGGAAGAGATGGTAAGAAAACACAGAATAAGAGAGATTGGTCCCTCTCAGTGGGAGGGAAGGAATGGGGAGGGGCAGGAGTCCTTCTGAGCCCAACTGAACTATCAGGTTGATGAGCCTCAGGGCCAAATAGAGGTTCAGGACCTTCCCTTCCCCACAGCAAATCTTGCCTTACCTAGGTGGATATTCTATTACTTTTCTACTCCGCATTGCTTTCAAAGCTCCAATCACTTGGTTGTGTAGAGAGTTGTGTAGTTTCAAAGGCAGACATCACTATTTCTACTCTTGACATCCTTGAAGCTTTGCCCTCACCCATCCCACCTGTCCAGCTGTACCTGAAATAAAAAGCACCCCCTTCTATCATTGTTTTCCTCTTCTACATTGTCCCCAAGGAAAAGTCCAGTGGCTGGTTTAAGTAAAGAGTTTTAAAAGGCAATGATTGAGTGGGAGAAAAGCAAACAGTACCAGCAAGGATGAGACAATATAAGATCTGTGATCACTGGTTGAAATTCAGTACTTGTTTTGCCTGGTGTGGTAAAGCAGGTTGAGCAACATATCACCCAGGCTGGATGTGAAGGACCCTAAGGAAGAGACTTAAAATGGTCAGGTCACTCGCTTGCTGATATTCCCACAGAAATGATCACCTTTTGACCAGCTAAAAGTGATTATCCTGGCCACTTGGCCACACTGCTAACTTCAGCGCAATTCTCATCTGCCAGTGTCTTTCAGCCTATTTCCTGAATAACAACTAAGTTACAGCTAATAATATGACAATGAGTGAAAATTCAACCCCCAGTTGTAATCAACAGCCTCCCTACCTTTCCAGATCGTTCTTCAATTTCTCCTTCTTCATCTTGTTAGGAAAACAAAACAAGACAAATACAAAAACAAGCAACACTAACATGGTTCTATTGAGGGAACTGTGCTACTATCTTGCTCCACATCTGTAGATTTCCTGGACATTTACTCATTGAGGAAACGTGTTATTATTGCTTCACTCTCCAATTCTACTCTGTCTTCATTTTTAGGGACTTGATTATCTACATAGATAGCCCAGTCAACATATGGTTGCTTAGTACCTGTCTTCCTCATTAATATCATAATGGTTAAGAGAGTTGGTTTATATTACGGCTTACCCATTTAGTTGTCTGGGTATATTTTAGGAAAATTATTTAATATCTTTGTTTCTCAGTTTCAACCAAAAAAAAAAAAATATGTGAGATGGTATTAGGAAGGAGAAAAACAAGCGCAGGTAGCTGATATTACATACAATAGCATTTTAGTCATTTTTATGCTTAGGGATCTTACACTTTGTATCTACAAAAATGGATTTTATATAATTTATAGAGACAAATATAGGAAGAATACAAATATGTTCAAATGTTTGCTTCAATTCCTGCATAGTGCCTGATCTCTTTATAAATGCTATAGAAGGTATACATACTTTCTTCTTTGGACCTTGGTTTTAGACATAAAGTTTTAACTAGCCATAATCAATTAGCTTAGCAAGGAAAATGGTTGTAGACAAACTATATGGTTTATTTCCTGACAGTAACAACTTTTATTCATAGGAAAATAAAAGTGGCCTTTACTCTTTGGTATTACAGGAAAATAGACATGTGGTCAGTAATATACACAGCTGCCAATTTAACAGGGGCTATTAAACACTAATTTGAAAAAGGAACAAATCCTCCAGGTAGTCTTCTCTCTCTTTTGCCAATTCTCCTCAGCCTCAGTGTCAGTCCTCGGTTGGGGAAAATGGAAAGATCGCCTGACATTTCAAGTTTACATTTGAGAGGCAAGGTGATCTGGAGTTCTGCCTGGTTTTGAAGGCTGGCTGCTCTGCCTTTTTGTGCCTCCTTTCTCTATGTGTAAAATGGAGATAACAGTAGCCACCCCCTGGATTTATTATTAGGAGTAAACGATACAATACCTGTGGTGCATGATAAGCATTCAAGAAATGTTAGCTTTTAGTGCTATTTGAATTTGAAAGCATCATCCCAGCTTTTCAACTGAAGAAACAGAGATTGAGAAAGGTTAAGTATCACACAGCCAGTAAGTACTTGAACTACATACAAACTCAGCTGGGACTGACCTTAAAGCTCTTGCTTTATCTGTGGTACCTTCTGGCATTTTGTATGGAAATTCAGTGGAGACATAAATTGCGATATACCTACCCAACTTTCCCAAGATTAGGATTAAAAAATGTGGCCCAAATATCATGAACTAAAACCATGGTTTATTTTAAAAATGAAAAACCTAGATTTATAAATTATTCTCCAATCTAAAAATGTTCTTAAGCAAACCATATCACAGATACTGGTTAGTGATTTAAAGGCATACTTCCTGAGCTTTATAATCTAAACGACACTCATCAAGTATGGGTAAGAAGACTTCAGGTGAATTGTCACTAAAGAATGATAATGACATTTCTTTTTTATTGACATAAAATTATATATATTTATAATGTAAAACATGATGGTTTAATGTTTTAAAACATGATGTTTTGAAATATGTATTCAATGTAGAATGGCTAAATCAAGCTATTAACCTATGTTGTACCTTACCTTATTTGTGGTGAGAACACTTAAAGTCTACTGTTAGCAATTTTTTTTGGTATATAGTACATTGTTATTAACTATAGTCATAACTATATTATGTAGTAGATTTCTTGAAATTATTCCTTCTGTGCACTGCTGGTGGGAATGTCATTAGTAAAGCCATTATGGAACATAGAATGGATATTCTTCAGAAAATTTAAAATAGAACTACCATATGATTGAGCAGTCCCACTACCGGATATATAGCCAAAGGAAATAAAATTAGTATGTGGAAGAGATATTTACATTCCTACGCTTATATCAACACTATTCACACTAGCCCAGAAATGGAATCAACCTAAATGTTAATCAACAGATGAATAGATAAATAAAGTATGGTATCTACATATACACAATGGAATACTATTCAGCTTTAGAGAAAAAGGGAAATTCTGTCATCTGTGACAACATGAATGAACCTGGAAGGCATTATGTTAGGTGAAATAAGCCAGGCACAGGAAGACAAATACCACATTATCACTTACGTGTGGAATCTAAAAAAGTTGAACTCACTGAAGCAGAGAGTAGAATGGTGATTACTAGGGGCTGGGGCTGGATAAGGACTGGATAAATATTAGTCAAACACTAATGAAATTTATTTTTCTTTTTTTTTTTTCAGACAGACTCTCTTTCTGTAACCCAGGTTGGAGTGCAGTGGCACGATCCCAGCTCACTGCAATCTCCGCCTCCTGGGCTCCAGCGATTATCCTGCTTCAGCCTCCCCAGTAGCTGGGACTATATGCATGTGCCACATGCCTGGCTAAGTTTTGTATTTTTAGTAGAGATGGGGTTTAACCATGTTGGCCAGGCTAGTCTCGAACTCCTGACTTCAAGTGATCCGCCCACCTTGGCCTCCCAAAGTGCTGGGATTACAGGCGTGAGCCACTGCACCTAGCTTCCAATGATATTTCTTGACTGCAGACTACCCTTGATTTAAAAGCCAAAACCAAAACCAAAATGAACAAACAGAAAAGAGAGGATGGATTCTCAGTAAGGAAAACTGAATTGCCCAGTGTCAAGGAGATGGGAAATGTAGGAACCAGAATTTCGAACGACGCCTCAGTCTGAATGCAAAGTGTGTTCCGGGTGGACAAAAACTTTTCTAGCTAAGGATCTACAGCCTAGAGTTATTGGCTCAAAAGGTATTAATGGTGGGAGAACACATTCCTTTCCCCAGCCACTCATTACGGAAACTGAGATCTAAGTTTGACTATGGAGAATTTTGTGACATTGATTAAAGAATAAGGTTTGCTGAGTTGAGAATTTAATTAAGAATTCTTATTTAAAAAAGAACACTAATTAATACAGGAAGATCTTTAAGTTAACCACTTGGTATTAAAATTACCTACAGACTGGCTATGGGTACAGCGTTTACAAAATCCTCTTAACTATAATTGAAAGAATCTAAAATGGGATTATTTTAAATTTCAGAATAACAGCTGCTTTAGAACTCTTGAAGGGTTTCCAATGTGTTGTCAATAGATTTCAAATATATCGTACATTTTTTGTCTGATGCAACCGTTGCTTAAAATGTCACTCTGACGTTTCTTGCTAATGGAACTATATCTTAAATTTTACAAAAATGTAGGGATTGGCCGGGCACGGTGGCTCACGCCTGTAATCCCAGCACTTTGGGAGGCTGAGGCGGGCAGATCATGAGGTCAGGAGATCGAGACCATCCTGGTTAACACAGGGAAACCCCGTCTATACTAAAAATCCAAAAAGTTAGCCAGGCATGATGGCGAGCACCTGTAATCCCAGCTACTCGGGAGGCTGAAGCAAGAGAATGGCCAGAACCCAGGAGGCAGAGCTTGCAGTGAGCCGAGATCACGCCACTGCACTCCAGCCTGGGCGACAGAGCGAGACTCCATCTCAAAAAAATAAATAAAATAAAATAAAATGTAGGGATTTTCCCTTTAGCAAAGTTTAAAATCAGAAGTAGATGGAGGCCAATTCATCATAAAATTGCTATGGTTTTTAAGTGTGAATTTAAAATCATTTGCCTAAATCCAGGTGGTGTACTGCATGCATCACTATTTGAGCCATAAAGAAGGAAAAGAAAAAGAATGAGTTCAAGTTTATGAGTTAAAAAATATAATATCAAATGTATTTGCTCAACTACAAGGTCTTCTCAACCATGCATCGAGTATCAGGGACCTGTGTCCAGCAGCTACCCATACACTTCATTGGTCACTTTTAGTACCCGGGAGACAGCAACCCACTCACATCAATTTTTTACTTCTAATTCTGACATATTTGTTCTTTGAGAATCAGAGGCTGAGAAGTTCTCACATCAGTCTGAATAAACATTTGGTCTTTATAGAGATTTCTGCCTCTACTTAGTCATGAGCTTCACCTCAACCTCACCACCTCATTGACAAAACTAAAACACCAAACATGGGCATGAACACCCTGTACACATCAGGGTGCATAGCGATATTTTCCAGAGCAGCTATGTGGGAGGAATCACCCATTCTGTCTAACTTAGCTTTGATTTTATCACATCTGGTATAAAAAATCTATTTTTGGTATAAGAAGGTATAAGTGGCCACTTGGAGGAAAGTCTTCATAATTTTAATATCATTGAGAGGTAATAAAATCATAACCGCCCTTATGAAGAAGAAAAAGTTTAGGGGGGTAACAATGACAGGTTGTTGGAAGATGGATGAAATTTTGCTTCACGTCAATTTGAGGAAATGCACTGTTACTGATTTCTTAGTACACAAAAGATCTATTGTGAAAAATGTGAGATTCTAGTTCTCAAGGTAGGTAGCCAGTTATGGAGAAAAAGGCATGTCCTTTGGCTGCAGGATGCTCTCCAATTCTGCCACTTAGAAGGATGATGGAGGCCTGTGATTAACCTCTCAGAAGTCTCAGGTGCTCCTTTCTAAATGGGGTTACTAAATCTTGATTTGGTACATGCTGTGTGTACCTTTACACATACACACACACACACACACACAAACACTGCCCTTATTCCTTGTAAATACGTCTAATAATCAAATAATTTAGGTAGATAATTTAGATGCTAATAGCAAAGTCAGAGAACAGTCAGGCTATCTTCCCCTATTTCTCTACTTAATTAAATGTTCCCATCAGTGCCTTTAATATTTTTCAGCCAATAGTAGGCTGGGTTCACTGTCACATCTACCTCCAAGATTTATCTTTATTGTTCTGATTTATGATATGATTAAAATTGAGAAATTAGCCAATCATGGAATTTGATGTTTAAGGGACAGCCATTGGGAGTTTCCTTCACTTGTTTCTACTTGCTCAGAATTAGAAGAGTAATTGACTGACATGTCTAGACTAGAAAGGTTGTATTAGTCTGTTTTCACCCTGCTGATAAAGACATACCCAAGACTGGGAAATTTAAAAAAGAAAGAGGTTTAATGGACTTACAGTTCCACATGGCTGGGGAGGTCTCACAATCATGACAGAAAGCAAGGAGGAGCAAGTCACATCTTACATAGATGGTAGCAGGGAAAAAAAGAGCTTGTGCAGGGCGACTCCCATTTTTAAACCATCAAATCTTGTGAGACCCATTCACTATCACGAGAGTAGCACGGGAAAGACCAGCCCCCATGATTCAATTACCTCCCACTGGCTCCCTCCCATGACATGTGGGAATTGTACGAGTTACAATTCAATATGGAATTTGGATGGGGACACAGCCAAACCATATTATTCCACCCCTGGCTCCTCTGAAGTCTCATGACCTCACATTTCAAAACCAAAACCAATCATGCCTTCCCTACAGTCCCCCAAAGTCTTAACTCATTTCAGCAGTAACTCAAAAGTCCACAGTTCAACATCTCATCTGAGACAAGGCAAGTACCTTCTGCTTATGAGCCTGTAAAATCAAAACCAAATTAGTTACTTCTTAGATACAACGGTGGTACATGCATTGGGTAAATACAGCTGTTCCAAATGGGAGAAACTGGCCAAAAGGAAGGGACTACAGGTCCCATGCAAGTCCAAAATCCAGCAGGACAGTCAAATCTTAAAGCTCTAAAATGATCTCCTTTGACTCCATGTCTCTCATCTAGGTCATACTGATTTAAGAAGTGGGTTCCTATGGTCTTGAGCAGCTCCATCTCTGTGGTTTTGCAGGGTACAGCATCCCTTCCAGCTGCTTTCTTGGACTGGCATTGAGTGTCTGTGGCTTTTTCAGGTACATGGTACAAGCTGTTGGTGGATCTACCATTCTGGGGTCTGGAGGACGGTGGCCCTCTTCTCACAGTTCCACTAGGCAGTGCCCCAATAGGGACTTTGTGTGAGGGCCTCAACCCCACATTTCCCTTCTGCACTGCCCTAGCAGAGGTTCTCCATGAGTATTCTGCCCCTATAGCAAACTTCTGCCTGGATATCCATACATTCTCTGAAATCTAGGTGGAGGTTTCCAAACCTCAATTCTTGACTTTTGTGTACCTGCAGGCTCAACACCACATGGAAGTTGCCAAGGCTTGGGGCTTGCACCTTCTGAAGCCATGGCCTGAGCTGTACCTTGGTCCCTTTTAGTCATGGCTGGAGCAGCTGGGATGTAGGGCACCAAGTCCCTAGACAGCACACAGATGGGCCCTAGGCCTGGCCCACAAAACCATTTTTTTCCTCCTAGGCCTCTAGGCCTGTGATGGAAGGGGCTGCCGTGAAGACCTCCAACATACCTTGGAAACATTTCCCCTATTGTCTTGGGGATTAACATTCAGTTCCTTGTTACTTATGCAAATTTCTGCAGCCAGCTTGAATTTTTCCTCAGAAAATGGAATTTTCTTTTCTCTCACATTGTCAGGCTGCGAATTTTCTAAACTTTCACGCTCTGCTTCCCTTATAAAACTGAATGCCTTTAACAGCACCCAACTCACATCTTGAATGCATTGCTTCTTGGAAATTTCTTCCACCAGATACCCTACATCATCTCTCTCAAGTTCAAAGTCGCACAAATCTCTAGGGAAGGGGCAAAATGCCACTAGTCTCTTTGCTAAAACATAACAAGAGTCAGCTTTGCTCTAGCTCCCAACAAGTTTCTCATCTCTATCTGAGACCACCTCAGCCTGGACCTTATTGTTCATATCACTATCAGTATTTTTGTCAAAGCCATTCAACAAGTCTCTAGGAAGATCCAAACTTTTCCATATTTTCCTGTCTAGTTCTGAGCCCTCCAAACTGTTCCAACCTCTGCATGTTACCCAGTTCCAAAGTTATTTCCACATTTTCAGGTATCTTTTCAGTAGCGTCCCACTCTACTGGTAACAATTTTATGTATTAGTCCATTTTCACTCTGCTGATAAAGACATACCCAAGACTGGGCAACTTACAAAAGAGGTTTAATGGACTTACAGTTCCACATGGCTAGGGAGGCTCACAAGCAGGGCAGAAGGCAAGGAGGAGCAAGTTACATCTTACATGAATGGCAGCAGGCAGAAAGAGAGCTTGTGCAGGGCCAGACAACTCCCATTTATAAAACTATCAGATGTCGTGGGACCCATTCATCATCACGAGAACAGCACGGGAAAGACTCGCCACCATGATTCAATTACCTCCCACTGGATGCCTCCCATGACATGTGGGAACTGTGGAAATTATAATTCAAGATAAGATTTGGGTGGGGACACAGCCAAACCATATCAAAGGTAATGACTATGCTTGTTAGATCTCAGTTCAGCAAGAAAAATAAAACTGTGCCCTAGTAAGACATCCTACAGTTACTGTATAAATCAGCTTGGGCTGCTACAACAAAATACCATAGACCGGGTGGCTTAAACAACAGATATTTATTTTCTCAAATGTCTGGAGACTGGGAGTCCAAGATTAAGGTGCAGCATGATTGGGTTCTGATGAGGGCTCTCTCCTTGGGTTTCAGACCCCACCTTCTTGCTGAGTCATCACCTAAGAGGATTCTCTCTTTTTATAAGCCCACAGTGCTACAGGATTAAGGCCCCATCCTTGTGACCTCATTTAACCTTAATTCTCCCCTAAAGATCCTATCTCCAAATACACTCTCATTGGGAGTTAGGGCTTCAACATGTGAATAGCAGGGTAGGGGCAGTACAATTTGGTTCACAGGAGTTACCAAGTTGGGGAACCTAACATGTATACACTAGCAAAGATGAGAACGTGAATTCTACTATATGTAGGGTTGCCAGGTAAAATACAGTACACTTCTTCTCAAAAGAAGACATTTATGCAGCCAACAGAAACATGAAAAAATGCTCATCATCACTGGCCATCAGAGAAATGCAAATCAAAACCACAATGAGATACCATCTCACACCAGTTTGAATGGCGATCATTAAAAAGTCAGGAAACAATAGGTACTGGAGAGGATGTGGAGAAATAGGAACACTTTTACACTGTTGGTGGGACTGTAAACTAGTTCAACCATTGTGGAAGACAGTGTGACGATTCCTCAAGGATCTAAAACTAGAAATACCATTCGACCCAGCCATCCCATTACTGGGTATATACCCAAAGGATTATAAATCATGCTGCTACAAAGACACATGCACATGTATGTTTATTGTGACACTATTCACAATAGCAAAGACTTGGAACCAACCCAAATGTCCACCAATGATAGACTGGATTAAGAAAATGTGGCACATATACACCATGGAATACTATCCAGCCATAAAAAAGGATGAGTTCATGTCCTTTGTAGGGACATGGAAGAAGCTGGAAACCATCATTCTCAGCAAACTATCGCAAGAACAGAAAACCAAATACTGCATGTTCTCACTCACAGATGGGAACTGAACAATGAGATCACTTGGACACAGGATGGGGTACATCACACACAGGGACCTGTCTTCGGGTGCGGGGAGCTGGGAGGGATAGTATTAGGAGATGTGTCTAATGTAAATGATGAGTTAATGGGTGCAGCACACCAGCATGGCACATGTATATATATGCAACAAACCTGCACGTTGTGCACATGTACTCTAGAACTTAAAGTATAAATTTTTCTTAAGAAAACATATAAATTAACATGTATATTTTTGGTCTATTTAAACTCAGTTATTCTTTTTTTGATTATTATACTTTAAGTTCTAGTTTTTTGATAAATAAATAAGTAAATAATAAAGAATAATAAAAATACAGTACACCTGTTCAAATCTGAATTTCAGACAAACAACAATATTTTATGTGTGTCCTAGAAGCAATATTTGGGACATACTTATACTAAAAATACATTCATTGTTTATCTGAAATTCAGATGTGAACAGGTGTACTGTATTTTATTTGCTAAATCCATTAATTTTACCTATGTTGGAATACAATAATCTGAATAGTCAGGGTAGTATGAACTATTAACAGGAACACCTAAAGTTTAATGTATACTATTTTTGCTATAACGATATCCCATTCTGATCAATTTAGCTATCTCTTGTTTAAAGGATAAGGCACGGCCGGGCGCGGTGGCTCAAGCCTGTAATCCCAGCACTTTGGGAGGCCAAGACGGGTGGATCACGAGGTCAGGAGATCGAGACCATTCTGGCTAACACGGTGAAACCCCGTCTCTATTAAAAAATACAAAAAACTAGCTGGGCGAGGTGACGGGCGCCTGTAGTCCCAGCTACTCGGGAGGTTGAGGCAGGAGAATGGCGTAAACCAGGGAGGCGGAGCTTGCAGTGAGCTGAGATCCGGCCACTGCACTCCAGCCTGGGTGACAGAGCGGGACTCCGTCTCAAAAAAAAAAGGATAAGGCACTTGGGGAAAATTACACTTCCTCTGTACACTACACAAGGGATATAGTGAGCTCACACAGTCTGCAAGGGTAGAATATGAATTTCAATACTGACTTCTTAAATAGCCAAAGCACTGAAAGGCTACCTCAAGAATGGGGTGGTGACTAAATGAAGAAATGTTGTTTATAAATGCAGGTTTCTGGCTTGATTTGGTGAATCGCCAGCTAAAACTTTGCATAAAATCCAAATAAACCATACCAGCATGCTGGCCAGAAGCCCAAGTGAGAAGGAAGGAAGAAAGGACCTATTGTTCCTGTTTCATTCTGTATCTCATTTGACTCAGGATAATTTTAATACTGAGGCTCTTACATGCTATTGAATTTGAAAAGCAGTGAATACAGATGTGTAACAGAGGGCAATGATAACCTAAAAATCACAGATGAAACACAAGAAGAGACTCATCTGGAGGGTGGTAATGTCCTTTCTAGAAAGTTCTGTTCTCGGAGACACTGTGCTATCCACAGGAGATCAAAGAGGTCAGCCTTCTCTGCCTGGGTTTTGTAGGTGATTCCCTGAAGCAAAATAGTACATAGCTTGATCGGGAAGAGTGAAAAGAAAATAAATCTGGTAGATAAATTGTATTTAAAAGGCATCCTTATGATTGATGTTATAAAGGAGAGACAGAGCTAATTAGCAAACAACTGATAAAACCACTCGCAGCATGCTTCAAAAAGAAGTGGTAATAATTATTTTCTCTCTAAAAAAAAGGGGCAAAGTGTCCGCAGGATGTCATTCAGGAATCTGTTTGCAGACATCACAGAGCAAGCTGAAAAAAGTCCCACAGCTTTCTGATTTAATTAAGTGAAGAAGGCAAAATAAGACTTTTACAGTTCACATGCCTGAATCATAGAAGGTTCTACATGAAACATGATTTTTCTACAAGGCATTTTAGAAAACCCTAGAGTTGCCAAACCCTCATTCAACAGTATAATTTTCCCTGTTTCTCCCAGGATATTGTACAATCAACTAACAGGGTGCAGCATTTCTGCTGGCTAAAGGAAGTGGGCAGCTTTGATCAGAATTCACAATAATATATCCCCCTTGTGTGATAAATGATTTACTGCTGAGGATAAATGGATATAATCTTTCATTATGTATGACATTCATCAGCAACAAGGAAGCTTTGGACTGAATGGAAAGTGATTTCATATTAAAAGCCTCATGTACCTCAGACTGAGATGAAAGGGAGGTCTGGTCTTAAAAAAAAATAGCATAGGCTTATAGGTTTAAATTGGCGCTCAGTCAAATATAATTGTTATTCTAAGTTTGAAAATTTGTTGGGGGAAAACTGGGGAGTTATATAACTACAGCAATCTTAATTTTATACAAAAATTCCTGTTTCTTGTTTTTTTTTTTTTTTGAAGCTAAGCTATTTATTTACTTATTCATCAATTCATTCATTTATGCTTTTATTTTTTTTTAAATTTATTTACTTTTTTTTGAGATGGAGTCTCGCTCTCTCACCCAGGCTGGAGTGCAGTGACATGATCTCAGCTCACTGCAACCTCCACCTCCCAGGTTCAAGTGATTCTCCTGTCTCAACCTCCCAAGTAGCTGGGATTACAGGTGTGCACCACCATGCCCGGCTAATTTTTGTATTTTTAGTAGAGATGGGGTTTCGCCATGTTGGCCAGGTAGGTCTCGAACCCCTGACCTCAAGTGATCTGCCTGTCTCGGCCTCCCAAAGCGCTGGGATTACAGGCATGAGCCACCATGCCTGGCCTATTTATGTTTTTAAAGACAAATCATTAAATCTTATTTTGAAAATTTATTGTATTTTCCAAAGGTTTCAGGAATTATCACAAATTTGTAGACTATCATTCTATTTCTTTTGTTCCAAGTCAAAATTATTTTTATTGGCAAAATGTTTTATCATTTCAACATGGATTTACATTAATGATACAAATATTTTCCAAATATCTTTTCTGTTTGTTTTTTGATAATCTAAACTTTTATTTTAGATTCAGGGTGTACATATGCAGGTTTGTAACATGGATATTTTGTATCATGCTGAGATTTTGGGGTGCAATCGACCCCATTACCCAGGTACGAAGCATAGTACCCAATAGTTTTTCAACCCTTGCTCCTCTCCATCCTTCGCCTCTCCAATAGTCCCCAGTGTCTACTGTTGCCATTTTTATGTCCATGTAAACCCATTGTTCAGTCTTCACGGGTGAGAGCATGCAACATTTGGATTTCTGCTTTTATATGAATTTGCTTAGGACAATTGCCTCTAACTGCATCCATGTTTCCGTGAAAGATGTAATTTTATTCTTTTTATGGCTGTGTAGTATTTCATGATGTATATTACCACATTTTTCTTATCCAATCTACTGTTAATTGGCACCTCGGTTGATTCCATGTCTTTGCTGTTGTGAATAGTGTTGTGATAAACATGCAAGTACATGGGCCTTTTGTTAGAATAATTTATTTTCTCTTAGATATATATACTAGTAGTGGGACGGCTGGGTTGAACGGTAGTTCTGTTTTAAGTTCTTTGAGAAATCTCCAAACTGCTTTCCACAGTAAGCCCTGTTTCTTAACTATACTATTATCCTCAATTAAGTGTGTCATGAAGACCAGCTCTAGAAACTGAGAATAATGATAAAGGCAGGGAGAAGACAGAAGAAGTGGCGTGTGGAGTAAATGACTTTCATTCTCATTATCAGTAGAAAATCAATGCTCCATATCTAAAGTAGATAAATCAAGAAATAGAGGCTTAGTGTGCTCCTTATATATGTGAAATTAACAACCAGAAAAACCCCAAATGAAGTGATTTAATAAGCTTTTCTGTGTGTGTTGGGCTCAGGGTGTGAATGAGGAGATTAGGGGTGGGGGCTTGAAGCAGTAAAATAGGTCCATAACTGGTGGCTTTTCATTATGAGTGCATTTGTATTTTTTTTGCATTTTTAAAATTAAAAAAATACACTTGATGATGCAATATAAGATGGATCAAATAGTTTTAATAAATGTTGCGCATTCTTTGCTTTCTTGACTATGACCCATTTATAATTTCTCATCTTCCTTTTATTTTCAATACCAAGAATCGCTCAATATTTATAGCATATCTTAGACACAAAAATATTGCAATTAAAGTGGATAGATGCAAGTGCAGGTTTTGTCTCGAATATAAACATTTTCTAATACCATGAAACTGTGGAGATAGAAGAAATAATAAAGAGTATGTTTCAACAAAGATGAGGGACTTACCGAAGACATCAAAGGGCATAAGGCGTCGAACAACAATTAGTCCCCACATGCTCTGTTTCTAAATTCAATGTACTTTCTGCTATTTTATACTTCCTCTTAAAAAGCAAAGACTCATTCCTAAATTCCACATGCCATCCCTGATGCCAAATTTTTCTGAATCTTTCCAATGAGAACGTATGTTCTTTTGGAAAGCAGTCAGCACAATTCAACTGGCTAGAGTTTGAGTAACATGTCCCCTCCTTTTTTTTGTTTGTTTGTTTTTTTCTTGTAACAAAGCAAAGTCCAAAAGAGGTGGCAATATCAAAGTCACTAGCTTGGGCAAGATTGCATAATGAGACATACCATTCTAAATCTGAATGTCATATGGAAACTGCGTAAATTACACAAACACACATGTAAGGATAGATAAGCTACAGAAGGCACTGTCGCGGATATTCTTTCAAACACTGATATGCATAAAATTGTTGACCTTTCATTAAAACAAAGAAGGGTTGGGTGTGGTGGCTCATGCCTGTAATCCCAGCATTTTGGGAGGCCGAGATGGGCAGATCACCTGAGGTCAGGAGTTCCAGACCAGCCTGACCAACATGGTGAAACCCTGTCTCTACTAAAAATACAAAAATTAGCCGGATGTGGTGGAGGGCGCCTGTAATCCCAGCTACTTGAAAGGCTGAGGCAGGAGAATTGATAGAACCTGGGAGGTGGAGGTTGCAGTGAGCCAAGATTGTGCCATTGCACTCCAGCCTGAGCGACAAGAGTGAAACTCTGTTTCAAAATAAATAAATAAATAAACAAAACAAACAAACAAACAAAACACAAAATGCAACCTGGAACAAGTAAGTTGACAAAAATTAAGTAGATATCCATATACAGTAAACTCAAAGGGAAATTCAGAGGAATTATTATTTAACTGGACTGTTTGACAAGTTGAAATGGAATCTCAGAAGATAAGCAGTGACTTGAACTCAACAAATACATGGTGATTATTTTCCACTAAAGTAGAGAGAGAGAGATTCAGTTATTCAAGTGATGGGTGATATCTCTCTCTCTCTCTATCTATCATCTATCTATCTATCTATCTATCTATCTATCTATCTATCTATCTATCTATCTATCTCTCACTCCTATATGTGTTTTACTTAGGAATAAATTGACCAGGGAGTGCTATCAGAAAGAACTTCTACAGTTTGCAGAGGAATAGATGTAGAAAGAACCAACCTCCTTGAAGACCCAGTTTATGCAATCCCCATGTGCTGAGAGCATTACAAAGGTTAGGTAAAGTAACCCTCATGACACTGTTGAGAAGGAGATGTTGTTACCATTATTTTATAAATTTAGAGGTTGAAGTTGAATCAGCCTTTCAAGGGCACATGAAAAGCATATGCTAAAGCTTGCATTTGACTTCAACATTAAACCAACAATGGAGACTTATGTTTATTTCTCTTTCTCTTGTTGCTCTTTAGCACTTACATAGTGTTATGCATATTTCTCAAGTGTTCCATTTTATTATTATCTTGTGGTTTTTTTTGTTTGTTTGTTTTGAGACCGAGTCTCACTCTGTTGCCCAGGCTGGAGTGCAGTGTCGTAATCTTGGCTCACTGCAATCTCTGCCTCCCAGGTTCAAGTGATTCTCTTGCCTTAGCCCCCCGAGTAGCTGGGATTACAAGAATGCCCTACCACACCCAACTAATTTTTGTATTTTTAGTAGAGATGGGGTTTCGCCATGTTGGCCAGGCTGGCTGCTCTTGAACCCCTGACTTCAGGTGATTCGCCCACCTTGGCCTCCCAAAGTTCTGGGATTACAGGGCTGAGCCACCTTGCCTGGCTTTAACTATCTTTTGAGGAAAGTCAAGCCTATCATTTTAGACTTACTGTACAGATAAAGGTAAAAGTAAGACCATGAGTTTAATGATTTCCCCACAGCCATTTAATGGCACAGTTAAATCAATCTGAAAATGTCTAAAGGAAAATTACAGTGATATTTAATATAGCTTTAGATTTAATACATACTAATATCCTAACCTCTCAATTCATATGCTCACTCAAGATTAAAATACTGTGAAAGCAAGAGTTGGTATACCCGGAAAACAGATACCTCTTTAAATATGTGAAATGAGAAGATTTAATAAAGACAATTGACTACACAGGTGAAGAAGTGGCAAGAAGCTAAGCAGGGGATGATAAAGTAACAGGGACTGGCAACAGCATGAAACCATTCTCATCCCTAGGCTGAAGGGAGAAAGGGAGACATCTGATTCACGGAGACTAAAACACAACCCAATGGGTCTATCAGACAGGAGCTGAAACCCTACATGAACCTAGCTGCTGTTGGAAGTGAACAAGAGAAATAGACAAAACAGAAAGATAGAGAGCCTTCACAGTTCGTGCTTCCTACTGGCCAACTCCCCTCAAAGCCATTGGTCAAGAGAGCCTAAGAAATGTGGTGCTGTGAAACAGGGTAAGAGAATAGAAGAAGGACCAGGACATGAATCTAAGAGCAAACAGGTTTACAGATCAGCTGGGTTGGCCATATACTCTATATAGCATACATTAAGGTATATATCTTTATCTATAGAACATAAACACTCATGCATGTTTTTGTAACACTAACAGCAAACAGCAAAAGGTTTTTCCCCTAATCATTCCACATAATAGAGATCTTAAATTTATCAAAACTAGAATACCAAACCTCTGCATCCATCTTCTTTTGGAATCCACACTATTATTTCCAATACACACATACACCTCCACCACAAACACTCTCACCTGTACACAACTGCACGTGCACAGGTACACACACTCACATCACTACTTGCTCATAGCACTTTGGGGAGACTGATTTATCCCCTCTGAGCACTCATTTTTTCTAATGGCCCTTGACTGGTGCACAAAAGAGAGCCATGCATACTTATTACTTACAAAGCTCATAAACTTTTTTGAAGATAAAAAGCTCTAGATTTTTGTTCTGTGCCTTGGTTTCAAATTTAAAAAGCTACATTATATAAAGGTTTCTGGGGGATTTATTACCAGACCTCTATCTTAAAAAAATTCACACTACAAGCGAGACTCCGTCTCAAAAAAAAAAAAAAAAAAAAAAAAAAATTCACACTACAATTACAACTTTAATGACCTACTCTAAAACTTCCCAAGGCTACAACATAATTAGGCGATTTTATAATTAGTACTTTAGAAAAAAAATCACTTGTCAGAAGTAAATAAGAAGTGACTGGGGCTCTTGGAATTAATCTACATCATTTTTATGTAGAAAAGGCAGAAGTCATATTTATTAAGTGCCTACAATTTTCCAGATTCTGTGCTAGACATTTGACATAATTACCTACATATTCCACCCTGTATTGTTAAATCAGCACTGCTTTATTTGTTATTTTAAATATGGAAAATGGAGATTTGGAATAATTTAAGCAAGTCACAAAGCAAATAAGGTTTGAAGCTGTAACTTATGTCTAGGCCTTTTTGATCATGAGTTTCATTGTCAAAAGCTGAAAAACTTTTAAATTACTTTGCTTTTGTCCACAGATGTCAATTTATATACTAGAACTTTTAATGTCAATACTAACAGTTGCTTTAAACAAGAAGTAGACATTGAACCTCGAAGAATAAGTTAATCAGTATCACAAAGATGATAATCCTGTTCTTAGTATACAGAAACCACAACAGAAACCAGAATATCTTTCAATAAAGACATTTGATTGCACAGGTGAAGAAAGAGTCAGAAGCCAAACAAGGGATGATAAAGTAACATAGGGGTTGGCAACAGAATGAAACTATCTCACTCCTAGTGAAGGAGAAAGTGAGATATTTGAGTTGAAGAAATTAGGGTAAAGCCAGTGGGTGTATCAGATAGGAACTAGCAGACTACTACATGTAGATCTCATCCTCTTTATTTATTTTTTTAAATGTCTTCCTTTAATAGAGACATTGAAAATGAATTACTCAGAGGAATATGTTAGTGAATAGAATAAGTGGAGTCAGTCTCCTTTTAGGGAGGAGGGTGTGGTGTTATTACCCCACAGCTGATAGTTGTTTTGGGATACTGACTTTGGGCTCCTTTCGTGAGGCCTTGAGATACAGAAGGACATACAGGTGAGTGGAAATGGAAGGACAGAGACATTGGCTCACTATTTAAAAAAAAAAAAAAAGACTTTTCAATAGAACCGTACAGAAACAAAATGGTCTCTGCCACCGGGAGTGCTACAGTAGAAGCCCAAGAACCCCTTGGTTGGGAGATTCCTGTACACTCAAATTACTTAAAACCTGCTGTGCTTGGAGATTACGTGAAAGCTTTTCCAATGCTTGACTTTGTATATTTTCTGCAAACCAATGAACCTGGATGGATGGACCCACTATAGAAGCAGATAACGCCCAAAACATTGCTTACATAGTATTCCAAAGTCATGATCACTGTTCAGTATAAAAAATTATTTATATAATACATGCTCAGGGCTCAGAATTAAGCCTCAGAGAGACCAAAATTGTTTCTAGATGTAAAGCTTACTTAATTTCAATGCACCTACATCTTTAATGTATTCTTTTTATTTTTTCTTTATTTTGATTACTGTCACTCTTATCATTCGGTGTCTTTGTGAATAAGTTGTACAGAATTTGGTGTTATGTTTAGCTCACATTAAACAATAAAAGAACTAGTAAATAACTAGTTCCAGTGAGAGACTATACAATTCCATATTAATAAACTTATTTTCACTGATTAAATAGAAACCACTTTCCTCAATAAAATGTATATTAAAATTATGTTTTCATACTGTGTAATTTTATCATCTATATTCTAGTGATCAAAACATTTGAATTTCCTGTTACAGGATAATTTATTTCGGAGACTAGTCCACCAGTTGTTCTTTATGGATCATTTAAATTATATATAAAGACCTTTGCAATCAGCAGCAATCAGTTTCCACCTTAATTTGCTTCCTATGATGTTATTAGACTTGGAATAGATAGAGATTGTTGAGAGTCTCTAGGGCCTGTGGTTTCTTCCTAACACCTTTCCTCAATAATTATAAGTGCCTCTCCTGAAATGAGTCAGGGCCTCATTTTGGCTTGGACAAAGAAATATTAATTTATCTGATGTCACTGCAGCTGACTTGAATTTTAGTTCTTATCAGCAGAGCACCATGCCTCCTCTATACCTGCACCCTTTTAAACAGGACCTCGATGGGGACACCAGCCATGTAGAAATGTGTGCACGCTGAGTCTCAGTGCTAATGCTTTTGTGGAGAAGGCTACAAGTGATCTATATTCGCTCTCTCTAAGGTTCCCACGTGCCTTAGCAGATCAGCATTCAGAGATACATTTAGCTATGTGGGTGGATGGGGTTTGGGTGTGGGGGCCAAACAACTAGGTTCATGGGAAAGTGTCTATATAGATGAGATATGTGTATGTCATACGTGTGTATACATACGCATATGCTGAACCCAACCCAATTACAAAACTTACCTGAATATTAAAATTGAAAATATTCTCTTTGTACGTTTAGTTCTTCCTTTGTCGTTGTTTTCCATAGAATTATTCTGCCAATCACTCAGGTTTTTAAAATTATTTCTACAGAATTGCATTTATATCAAAACAATCTCAAGTTCATTTTCTGTGTGTATTATGGAATGAATGTTTGTCTTCCTCCAAAGTTTATATGTTGAAACTCTAGTTTCAGGGTGATGGTATTTGGAGGTGTGGCCTTTGGAAGATAATTAGGTCACCAGGGTGGGGCCCTCATAAATGGGATTTATCTGCTTATAAGAAGAGGGTAGAGAGCTAGCCCCCTGTCTTTTTGCCATGTGAGGATATAAGGAGAAGTTGGTAGTCTGCAGCCTAGAGGAGGCCCCTTACCAGATACAACCATGATGGTGCCCTGAAATTCAACCTCCAGCCTCCAGAACTGTGAGACAAAGTTCTGTTGTTTATAAGACACTGGTCTATGATACTTTGAATTAACAAAGTATGTTCATATCTTAACCTTCCAGTGACAGTGTATCACTTCAAGGCAAAGATTTGACACAAATTCTTTTAAAATAATAACTAATATTTACTGAATATTTGCAATCCCGATAGCACTGATACACATTTTATATATATTATCTTATGTCTCATCACTATAATATTTTCATTTTGGTTCCCATTTATTAAAGAAATTGATGTTCAAAGAATGTAAATATGTACATGAAAATCATAGAACTCACAAGACAAAATGCACCATTCTAGAATAAAATGCATTTACTGTCACTGTAGGACTCCAGCACAGGAGGGATGACAACTTGTCAGATACACCACTAAAAGGAGTCCAGATTCACATCCAAGACTTTGTCGCCCAGGCTGGAGTGCAGTGGCGAGATCTCAGTCCACTGCAACCTCTGCCTCTGGGTTCAAGAGATTCACGTGCCTGAGTCTCCAAGGTAGCTGGAAGTACGAGTACGTGCCATCACGGCTGGCTAATTGTTTTCTATTTTTGGTGGTGATGGGGTTTTGCCATGCTGCTCAGCCTGGTCTCGAGCTCCTGGCCTCAAACGATCTGCCCACTGCAGTCTCCCAAATTGCTGGGATTACAGGCATGAGCCACCACGCCCAGCCACACGCAAGACTTTAAACTCGATTTTACTTGAAATTGACTAAAAAAATTTAGTCTCTCTATTTAAAAACTAAATAGTGCTGATGATGGTGGGTGGAGATAGGAAATGAACATCTCTGGCCTATTTACTATTTAGGAAACAAAGATTAAGCATTTGTAGTAAAAGGAGTAAGTTTTATTTTTCATCTTTATATTTAAGAATACACAGTCAGAAATAATATAAAACATAGTTAATAGATTTTTCACTACATTCTTTTTAATAATCAATAGATGTGGACTTTTCTCTGTGTCCTGGTGGTGTGCCACGGATGAGGTGGGCAAGGAAAAATTCATTCAAACATAGTTAAAAGTTAGTAATTAAATGAGAACTACATACATTGCTAATTTAAAAAAAAATTTCCTCTGATATACCACAATGTTTTCTTGTTAGACTATGAGCAACAGACATCAATCCTTATTTAGAATTTGTAATTTTCTTATCTTGCGTGAAAACTTCATTTTTAAATTAAGGTATGATCCATTTTATACCCAGGGAAAACCAAAGGCAATTTTAGTTAAGCTGAAAAGCATAAAGTACAAGTTTATATAAGATAAATATTTGATCATCAGAAGCAGAAAACATTGTTTCTGTTTTTTGAGGAATAATAAAAATAAATGCAAAGGAAAATGACACGGAAGCATGAGGTATGGGTAATTCTACAATATGATTTTCTTTGTTGCTGAAACAGAGCTGCTTTCTGTGGCTGCTCACAGCAGGCATCTAAGTGTGGAAAGGAAAGTTCAGTTTGTTGAGGGAGCATCCATCCACATTTTCTTTTAATATGGTGAGTATAGTTAATATATTGTATTCTTGATAAATCCTAAGAGAGTAGATATAAAGTGTTCTCAGCACCAACATGATAACTATATGAAGAAATACATGTGGTAATTACCTAGATTTAGTCATGGCATAATGGATATATATGTCAAAACATCAGATTGTACATAGTGATACATATCATTTTATCTGTCAATTAAAAAGTAAAATGAACTGGACTGGATTGTTATCATAAGTTAAAGGTGATACATATTACTATGGAATGACTGTAATTCCTCAGGGAAACTGAGCCCTATGGTGTACATTCAGCACACCATCACAACTATAGCGGTCGCTTCAGGTCTGTCTCTGGGACAACAGGGCGTCCATCCGCATTTTCAGGAAAAAATGATGAGAGTTGAAATGACTACTGTTTTGTGGCAGCAAGAATCAAGAGGTAGAATAATAAACAAGTTGAATCCATGGCAAACTTTAGTGTGGCCATATAGGTTTCCACAACTGAGGGAGAGAGGTAGCATGGTAAAGAAACTTGGGTTTAGCATTAGACAATATCAAAAAACAATTTATGTTTTTCACAGGGAGGTCCACAGTGGTACCTAATCCTTTAATAGTCTTTCATAAAAAATACCAAGTCCCATGTATGCACTTGATAAATTCTCTGTATTTGTATTATTTGGAATATCCTCAGCACTTTCCACACCCAGTGCATTAGGAAAACAGTTTCCTTTCTTTACACAGTGTCCTCATTTAAGGGAAATCCTCAGTTTCCTTGAAGTGGTTCAACCTTTTTTGAGTTGCTCATGCCAAAGGCTCTGGCAGCATCCATGACTCCTCTCTTTATTTCACACCTCTTATCCAATGGTGGGAGAGTCAAGTTCAAGGTCTACCTTTAACCATACCTAAATCTGATCACTTCTCCCCACCATGGTAACAAATCTTGTCTGTATTACTGCAACAGCCCCTTTCTTGGCCTCCATGTTTCTACCCTGGCCCTTTAATGATTACTTTCAAAGGTCAGATGATCCTTTAGAAACATATTAAATCATCTTACTCTTTTTTTTTTTTTTTTTGAGATGGAGTCTCACTCTGTCGCCCAAGCTGGAGTGCAGTGGCCAGATCTCAGCTCACTGCAAGCTCTGCCTCCCGGGTTCACGCCATTCTCCTGCCTCAGCCTCCCGAGTAGCTGGGACTACAGGCGCCCGCCACCACGCCCAGCTAGTTTTTGTATTTTTTAGTAGAGACGGGGTTTCACCGTGTTAACCAGGATGGTCTCGATCTCCTGACCTCGTGATCCACCCGTCTCGGCCTCCCAAAGTGCTGGGATTACAGGCTTAAACCACCGCGCCAGGCAAAATCATCTTACTCTTGAGAGCAAATCCCCAAGTCATTTAAAATGGAAGACACAGTGCTTATGATGATCCTTTAAAGTGGTCCTCCTGGCCTCCCATTAGCCCTCTTGCCTGTCTTTTATGATTTGTTTTTTGTTTTTTGTTTTTTTGTTTTTTATTTTTTTTGAGATGAAGTCTCATTCTGTCACCCAGGCTGGAATGCAGTGGCACGATCTTGGCTCACTGCAACCTCCGCCTCCCAGGTTCAAGCGATTCTACTGCCTCAGCCTCCTGAGTAGCTAGGATTACAGGCATCTGCCACCATGCCTGGCTAATTTTTGTATTTTTAGTAGAAATGAGGTTTCATCATGTTGGCCGGGCTGGTCATAAACTCCTGATCTCAAGTGACCTGCCTGTTTCAGCCTTCCAAATGGCTGGGATTACTCTTTTCTGATTCTTTATCAACCACACTACTCCAGCCACTATGGGCCTCTTGAAGTTTCTCAAACACATCAGTAATATTCTCATGTTCCACCTGCCTAAGAAGTTCCTCCTCCAGGAATCTTCATGCCTAATGCTCTCATGTCCTCAAGACCTTGCTCAGGTGGCAACTCAGGCTCCAGTGAGCCCTGCCCTGACCAGCATCTTTAACTTTGCCATCTGACTCCCATTGTGAGCAGCCAGCCTCTCTGCCCACTCCATCACATTTCTTTTCTGACCACCAGCAGCATCTCCTGAGAACTTGTGATGGAATACAAATTATCTGCACCCAGCTCAGATTTACTCCTTCAGAAATGCTGGCCATGGAGAATCATAACCTTTTGCTAACCAAGACCTCCTTGTGTTTCCAATGCACCCGAAGGTTTGAGATTCACAGCCCTATGTAACCTATTACATAATGCGAAAATATTTCGAGGTTTCCCTTTCACGTTGGAAACAAATCAAGGATACTGTTATCAATACTTCAATTAGACAGTTAATTGGTGATTTTAGCCAGCAGAATAATGAAAGATACAGTTTGTTATTTTTTTTTTTTTTTTTTTTTTTTTTTTTGAGACGGAGTCTTGCTCTGTCACCCAGGCTGGAGTGCAGTGGCCGGATCTCGGCTCACTGCAAGCTCCGCCTCCTGGGTTCACGCCATTCTCCTGCCTCAGCCTCCCGAGTAGCTGGGACTACAGGCACCCGCCACCTCGCCCAGCTAGTTTTTTTGTAATTTTTTAACCTTAGTAGAATCCTTTAAAAAATTCTTTAAATTAATAGTGAACTTTATTAATCTTGCTTTATAGAATGGAATATATAAAATCTCTATTTTTCCTCTATTCCAATAACAAATATTCAGAAAAAATATTTTTTAAAAATCCCATTCAAAATAGCAACCAAAATTACAACTACCATGAAAAGAAACTAGCTAATGGTACATAGGATCCTTTTGGAGATAATTATAAGATTTCATGAAGGAGCTCTAAAAGATTTCTATAAATGGAGAAATATGGAGGCATATAATTTTCCTGAATAGAAAGAAAAGCATTGTAAAATGTCATTTATTTCAAATTTATTTACAGATTAAATGCAATTTCCATGTGTGTATCTATGTGTCTGCGTGTGTGTGATCCAAAAACAAGATAGAATACTAAAGTATGAGAGTGTTGTGAAAGTAAACAAAAAATCCAAGAGGATTTTCCCTACAAGACATAAAGAATGGCAATAAAGATGGTGTAAAATTGATCATATGATAAACAGACCAATAGTACAGAGGAAATCAAATAGTCATATGTGGGAATTAGTATAGTACTTAAGTAGCCTTGGAAGAAGTCAGAGGGGAAAGGAAAACCCATACACAAAGAATCATAAGACCACCTATCATAAATATGGACCAAATAATTAAATTATGCACCATCACACACACACACACACACACACACACACAGAGATAAATCCAGATATATTACATACTTAAATATGAAAAACAAAACTTAAACATGGGAGGAATATATTTTTATAAATTTAAGCTAGAGAATAATACATTGAATAATGCACAAATCAGAAACATTCATAATTAAGAATAAATATGGCCAGGCATAGTGGCTCATGCACGTAATCCCAGCACTGTAGCAGACAAAGGTGAGAGGAAAACTTGAGGCCAGGAATTTGAGACCAAACTGGGCAACATGGCAGGGCTCCATCTCCACAAAAAAATAAAAAATAAGATAGTCAGACATGGTCGCACACACCTGTAGTCTTAGCTACTCAGGAGGTTAAGGCAGGAAGATCACTTGAGCCCAGAAGTTTGAGGCTGCAGTGAGCTATGATAAGGTGACTGCACTCTAGCCTGGGTGACGGAGTGAGACCCTGTCTCTAATTAATTAATCAATTAATCTGCTGAGCAAAATGGCTCAGGACTGTAATCCCACCAACTTAGGAGACTGAGGCAAGAGGATCAATTGAGGCCAATAATTAGAGACCAGCCTGGGAAACATAGCAACAAGAGTAAATAATATATTTGACAAAATATAATAATATATTTGACAAAAACAAACACTTCTAAACAAAAGCCATGAAAACAAAGTTAAAAAGAAAGCCCAAGGCAGTAAAAAGATCATTGCAAATCATATAACCAAAAAATTTTTACTTTTATGAATGGATAACTCTTAAAAACCAGTAAAAAGAAAATCATAAGCAAAGGCCATTAACAGGCAAACAGCCAAAGAAGAAACACAAATGACCCATCCAGTGAAACAAGAAATGAAAAAGATATGATCTAATAATTGAATAAATGAAATTAAAATCAGATAGCATTCTACATCCACCATTTGCAGAAATAAATTCTTTGTTTTGTTTGTTTTGGAGACGGAGTCTCACTCTTGTCGCCCAGGCTGGAATGCAATGGCATGATCTCAGCTCACTGCAACCTCCTCCTCCTGGGTTCAAGTGATTCTCCCGCCTCAGCCTCCTGAGTAGCTGGGATTACAGGCATGTGCCACCACATCAGGCTAATTTTTGGTAGAGTCATGGTTTCACCATATTGGGCAGGCTAGTCTCGAACTTCTGACCTCAGAGGATCCACCCGCCTTGGCCTCCCAAAGTGCTAGGATTACATGTGTGAGCCACCGCGCCCAGCCAGAAATCAATTCTTCATTTCGAGAAATGCTGAGGAATAGTGATTAAACGAGTGAAACGATTCTGAAGAATAATATAAAACAATGATTAGTGTACACATATCCTGTGATCTGGCAGTTCTATTTCTTGCTATATTTCCAACAAAGGAACTCTCATACTTGTGCAGAAGTGCAAGATGTTAATGTCCGCATTCTTATTAATTGTCAAAATTGGAAGTAGCCAAAATGGCCATGAAATCAGTATGTGTAAATAAATATAGGTTGTTCAAAATATAATGGAATATAAGTCTGCAATAAAAGCGAATGGACTATTTACTTCTTGGTCAAGATGCACAGTTCTTCAGGAATCTCTTGGCTCCAAATAATTATTTACAATGGTTAAAATATAGAAGGAAAACTATAACGGCAGCTTCTGATTTGAAGACCAGAAAAGGAATAGAAAAACAAACCAGTGAGTTATTTTGTTACCATGGACTTAAAAGCCCTGGCCCCAGGCATTGGGAGCTTGGACTTTATTTAGGACCTGCAAGAAACAGAGGGCTGAAAGTAATTCGGTGGAACAGGGAAATAAAGTAGGGCTTTCTGCTTGAAACTAGGGGTCATGGTATATGGCTCATCCATTCCAAAGAAAACAAGCCAAGCTTAAACAGCTGCTGGTCCCAGCACTTTGGAGGGCAGAAAATGAGGTCAGGAGATCGAAACCATCATGGCCAACGTGGTTAAACCCCATCTCTACTAAAATACAAAAATCAGCTGGGGATGGTGGCGTGCACCTGTAGTTCCAGCTACTCAGGAGGCTGAGACAGGAAAATCGCTTGAACCTGGGAAACCGAGGTTGCAGTGAGCCGAGATTGCGCCACAGCACTCTAGCCTAGTGACAGAGTTAGAGTCCATCTCAAAAACAAAAAACAAAACAAAACATAAAAGAACAGCTGCTGAACAAACTAAAAGCAAGAAGAAGAAGAAAGAAAAGACACCTGGGATTCTAACTCTAGAGTCACACCATCCAATAGAACTGTCTGTCAAGATGCAGGAGAGCTGTCCTTCATGGTAGTCATTAGACACAATTGGCTAGTGTGAATAGAAAACTACATTTTACATTTTGTTTAATTTCGTTGACTAAATATTCAACTTAAATATTCATCAATGGCTAGTGGCTGCCTGACTGGACAGCGCCGCTCTAAATAACATAAAAGCATAGGGGGAAGAGAGGACGTGGAGGGGGACTTCATGAATTGAGGACAGACTTCTGCTGGTTCTGGGATGGGATTTGCCCTCCCCAGAATCCGTGCCTTATAAAACCCAGTTATAAAGTGGCTGCTCAGGGGTTACGAGAGGCACTTGCCAACAGCAATACAAAGATAGATGAGCACCAAGAAAAGTAAGCAGGGAGAGAGACAGAAGGAGAAAAATATAAAATATAATCTCATCAAATGAGACTGGAATCAAATATTTCAAACACATGAAGAAATTGTACCTTATAAAAGTCAATAAAACTCTAGTTAAAGCAAATTTTATGGAACTAATTGACAAACGTTTTGGAAGATGTTTAAAATGCTCAATATGAGCATTTTAAGATGAATTCTATATTAATTTAAAACAAAAACAACCAAAAAAACTTTCTTGTCTTATGAAAAAGAATCATAACATATCATAGAAATAAAAAATATATATTTTTAAGTAACTGTAATATAAATTGAAAAGTACATTAGATGGGATGATCATAACTTGACACAATTCAGAAACAAATTTGTAAATCAAAAAGGTCGTACTGGGAGTGAAACATTGAGCACACATGGACACAAAGCAGGGAACGACAGACACCAGGGCCTACTTGAGGATGGCAGGTGAGAGGAGAATGAGGATTGCAAAACTACCTATTGGGTACTATGCTTATTACTTGGGTGACAAAGTAATCTGGACACCAAACCCCCACAACACACAATTTACACATGTAACAAATCTGCACCTGCACCTCCTGAACCTAAAATAAAAGTTGGAAAGAGAAAAGAAAAGAGAAAGATGGTCCTGGGAAACTCACCTATAACCATAGTCAGAGGGACAAAGGGATATATCACACAAAACACTTAGGACAGAAGGAGAGGATATAGCATATGCTCCACAGTATCCCACAAAAATAAATGGAAACAATAGCAGATGAGCAATATTTGAAAAAAATAGCTGAGTCTTCATAAGATTAAAAACGGATATGAGTTCTTCAATCAAAAAACACACTAACAGTGCCCAAACATGTAATTTTATTTTATGTAATTACTTATTTTTAAAATTTTGAGGCAAAGTCTGCTGTGTTGCCCAGGATGGAGTGCAGTGGCGTGATCTTGGCTCACTGCAACTTCTGCTTCTTGGGTTCAAGCGATTCTCCTGCCTCAGCCTCCCAAGTAGCTGGGATTACAGGCGTGCACCACCACACCTGGCTAATTTCTTTTTTTTTTTTTTTAGTAGAGATGATGTTGCAACATGTTGGTCAGGCTGGTCTCGAACTCCTGACTACAGGTGACCCACTCACCTCAGCCTCCCAAAGTGCTGGGATTACAGGTGTGAGCCACTGTGCCTGGCTCAAAACACATAATTTTAAAATTAAATAAATCAGGCCTGGGAACAATGGCTCACATCTGTACTGTAATCCCAGCACTTTGGGAGGTGGAGGCAGGAGGAGCACCTGAGGCCAGGAGTTTGAGACCAGCCTGGGCAACAGAGTGAGTCCCTGTCTCTCAAAAAAAAAAAAAAAAAAAAAAAAAAATCAAACAATTAACCAGGAGTGGTGGCAGACACCTGTGGTACCAGCTTTTTGGGAGGCTAAGGCAGGAGGAGTGCTTGAGCGAGGAGGTTGAGATTGAAGTCTTGCTCTGTTGCCCAGGTTGTTTGCACCACTGCACTCCAGCCTGGGCCAGAGAGCAAGACCTTGCCTCAAAAGAAAAAGAAAAAAAGAGAAAAATCTCAGCCCACAACTAGGTACTTTATAATGAAATTGAAAAATATCAAGGGTAAGGAGAAAAATCTCAAAACCAGCCAGTGGTGGCATTAGAAAAAAATTCATAAATTGTGAAATGTTGAATTTATTATAATTGCTACCTTAAGAAGGAATGCAACAAAAGGGACATTTTCAAAAAGCTCTTCATTGTTTCTGTTGTTTTACTTTGTAAAAGGACCCTGATGTTAATATTCAAATAATTATATGATGAAATTGAGTGCAAAAGTACTCATTTTGTTTTTCTTAATACAGTTTATTTTTTAATATATCATATATATATATATATATATATATATTTTTTTTTTTTTGAGATGGAGTCTTACTTTGTCACCCAGGCTGGAGTGCAGTTGTACGATCTCAGCTCACTGCATCCTCTGCTTCCTGGGTTCATGCAATTTTCCTGCTTCAGCCTCCCAAGTAGCTGGGATTAAAGATGTGCACCACCACGCCTGGCTAATTTTTGTATTTTTAGTAGAGACCAGGTTTCAACATGCTGGTCAGGCTGGTCTTGAACCCCTGACCTCAAGTGATCCACCTGCCTCAGCCTCCCAAACTGCTGGGATTAAAGGCGTGAGTCACCGTGCCCAACCTCAAATTTACATTTCTTTTTGATTGGGTGTCTAGAATAAAACATTCAAAAATAATAAACTTGATATACATGTATCATTTCTAAATGGTTAGATTTATAAAGCACAATGCTATTTAACAAATAGGTTTTTGTGATGTATATCAGGTGAGCATCAGCCCTGCGTGTGAAAAAGATATATAAGTACTTGTCCAGGATAGAGACTCACAAGATTTATATAAGGAAAAAAGAATTTGTTCAAGATGCTTTAACGTTGCCTATGATATTGTTAATACAGTAAGGTTTGAAGTAAATATTATTGATATTTGTAAAGAATTACTCCATCTGGAAACTTAATCAAGGAGGGCATGGAAAAACGTATATAAAGATTTCAAATCCCAAAATGGTAACTAGGCAATCATCTTGGAAGCTTTTTCAAATTTCACATGTCTCCCTGGAGATTTTAATATGCCATTTTGGGGAGGTATGCCTTCTGTTGCCCTAACCACCCACAGGCAGCATTTAGCATTGCCACTCTAATGAGCTACTATTGCTGAAAAGATTGTCACAAATCCCTAAGATATGCCTACTTGCAAAATGTTGAGTTCAAATGCTGTAAATTGATAAAAAAAAAAAGAAAAGAAAGGGAGTGGTTGGTTGATCAAGGGGAGGAAAGCTTAAAGGCCAGGTTGGAGCTGTTCCTACAGCACCATGTTCAAATGTGGAACTCCAGACCGTACAAAATTCTAAATATAAACCTGGCCATCAGATCATTAGCAAGATAAGAGGATAAACGTATTTTAATCCATAGTTTTTACTTTAAATGATAACTTGAGTGTTTTCATATATTGTATGAAAGTAGACATAGGCTCCACATAAATTCTAATTCTAAGAAAGATGAATGGGAAATTGGCAGGCAAGCTTGAGACCCTGTCAGGCAAATGCCAAAATAAAAAATGCTTTAACATGGGTGGATCACTTGGATAGATTTTCTCCCTCAGCAGAACTGCCTTTTCTTTGTTCCTCCTTCTTGTAGATGGTAAAAGGATAAAGGTTATCTCCAAATTTGCTTTGTTCTACCTCAGATAACAAATCAACACTGTAAGTCCTCCTCCGGATCATTGATTAATTTCTTCTGAGACCAGCGTTATGTAGGGTTTTAAGCCTGAGAGAAAACACTCGTGGGCCCTGCAGCTTGGATCAGGGGAGGGAATGGAAATGTGGTAAAGGTAGGTAACAGGGCAGCTGAACTGAATGCACCTGTTCACTTACCTAGTAGAGGGGCCACATTTGAGCATGTATCCAAATGCCCTGGAGGGCTTGTTAACAAATAGATTGCTGGGCTCTGCCCTCAAGAGCCTCTGATCAAGACCCTAGATATGCAAAGAAATGTTTAAGGATCAGCAGTGTTAGCATTGTCTAGCATGCAAAGCAGACTCTTGGCCACCACCCAGACCTTCTCATCAGACTGCATTTAAACACCTTTCCCACGTGATTTGTGTGTCGCTGACATTTGAGAAGCAACAGTCCAGAGGGCTTGTCTTATATCTGTTGATCACGAAATTCAAATATTACAGAACCTAACTTTCCCTTTTTCTATAGTTTTTTTCTTTTCCATATGTAAATGATGGCTTGCTCTTGTTTCTCCAGCAAACTAATTCCATACGCAACACATTTTCAGGGTTTTCTGTCCAATGATTGCTGCCCCCTAATTGTTTGTGAGCACTATTATGAATTTATTTTTACTTTTTGTATGATTTCTAGTATTCACTGATTTGTGTGAGATAGGCACAAGATAGGTGCACGTGTCAAGCCTGCCTTCTTGATGTACTATTCTGAGCATATTATTTTATAAAGAAGATTTAAACAAGTATAAAATTGAATTATGAGTTGAATTAATTCTCAAATACAAAAATTTTTATATATTTTGAATGACAAATTCTTTACAAATGGACAAGCTGCAAATAGCATTCAGAATAATTATGAATTAACATTTGCAAAACTTCAGAAGATAAAGACATGCCAATAGACTGACAGTGGTCAAATATGCTTATTTGATATGAAAACATTCTTACTTGCTATGAAACATTTGCAATGAAAACAGAATTGCATAAATAATACCGGGAGTGTCATGACATAAAACAATGAAGATTTATTACAAATTTCTCTCATGGATTGCAATAATAAGACAAGCCAAACTAGTACAAGTTCCTCCTTTGGTAGTGTTACTAGATTAGTAAACTATAAGAAGTAGATAGAGTGTTTCTTGATTTTTAGCACAGCATATGATATCTTTGTTGTCAAGATGAAGGAGTAGGATATTGTCTGGTAGATTTATAGTTAGTGTAACTACCAACTGTCCCTCAAAAATGCTGAATAATATCAAGTTGGGCAGAAGTCTTGAGTTGCGCACTTAGGTGTTGGCCTTGCACTGCCTTTCCGAACATTTCATCGGTATATAGAATAAAGATCTGGACGGGGTGTGTGTGTGTGTGTGTGTGTGTGTGTTGTGGTTGGTGGAGTATCATGAAACCTATCTGAAAGGAAGAGCTAACAGCATGAACAATGTATTGCTCAAGGTTCTAACATGTTTACAGAAGCACAGAGTCTGAAAGAAAGGAACAAACGATAGAAGTTGAAATTTTGTAGGGCTATGTTTCTTCAATACTACATTTAATTAGACAAAAGTCAGTTAGGTAAGATAAAGGATTCTTTGTGGGTAGAAGGTTTGTAAGCACGAAGTCTTGGCATTAGTTTAAGTAGCAGTTTAAAAAAATTTTAAAGGTAGCTTAGTTGGTACTCGGATAAATATGCTTCCCTGATGAATAACAGTATGGGAATAGAGTCATTACGATTTGATTCACCAGCTTCTGAGAGCCTTAACAGAAATGTGATGTTCAGATCCTAACCAGGACCAAAAAGAAGGTTTCTTGTGGTCCTAATTCCCTTACAATGCCTCAGTGTGATAAATTTGTGAAAAATCTGATATTTTTCACTAGAACAATTAGGCATTGTTCAGACAGTATCCCTGCTTAGACAGTTAGGCCAAATACCTTAGCCCAGGAACTTATGAATTTCTTATACAATATATTGTAGCAAGTGTGTTGGTAGGAAATTAACAATAAAACCCTCTAAAAGGGCCCACTAAAGGAATGAATCTGACCCATAAAAGGGTGCCTGTCGCATGGTTCTTCTTTCATTATTGCTCAGAGCCCCTGACAGTACCCCAAACAGATATTCACAAATACGTGTCGTTAGTGCTGACATGTTATTCCTGCCATGAGTAACAGGATACAATAAATCATCTGTTTACCCAAGAGTGATTCGGGGTGGCTAGTTCCTTAAGTTCTATTGGTATTACCCGAGGTAGGGTCATTGAGTATAAGTTTGGAAACAAGTAGGTAAAACAAAATTAAGTAGTTATCTTAACTGCAAAATGTTTCAATCTTTAATTTGCCAATATATATGCTGAAGGTCTAAGGAGAAATATAAAATACCATATTTCTTTCTGTTTGTTAGCATAGATCTTCCTAAAAATATCTCATACAACTAATTTATTATAAAATGCATTTCAGAAAACTCTGAACTAGAAAATTTCTAGGTTGCCTTCTATGATACATTTCTGTATATATAGCACTATCTTACCACTCAGACTTCCAGTAAGAAAGAAAAAGAGGGAGAGAGTGAGTGAAAGAGAGAAAGAGGAAAGAAGGAAGGAAGGGTTAAGAAAGGAAGGAGAGGAAAGGAAGGAGACAATAAGAAAAAAATAGATAAAATAACAGCAATAAAAAATGGCAGAAACAGTGGAGTCTGAACATAGCATTATTATACAAATACCATTTTTCTTAACTTTGTCAGTTATCGTAATTTAAGAATGTGACTACAGTACTTTCAAAACACGTTTATCACATTTATGTACATCTGATACAAAGATTAGGTCCCTTATTATTTATCCAGCAAATTCCCTCTTCCAAAACATCCCCAGCTCGGTACATCTGGATCACTCAAGGAATCATCAAGGGAATCGTGTGTCCCTTCAGTTTTCAAGTCGGAGACCAGGATAAAAAACAACAACACTCGTGCCAGTTGGAATTCAGTGCTTCCTGATAGTTTCAACATCTGACTCTATTCTGGGCTGCGTTCCCTTCCTATCCGCACTGTATCTGCCTCACTCCAACTCCTCACCCCCAGCACGACCTGCCACCTTGTCAAGTTCTTGTTTTTGAATCACACAGTGGTGGAAGTTTGTGTGTATGCGTAACATGCACAATACTCCTAAAATAAATTACTTCAATAAATTACTTCATGCATTAAGTATCACTGTTTTGGTGGGAAATACTAGTTTAAGACTGTGGAAAATTCTTTGGTAAATTATCGTACTCCCAAATTTTAAAATGAGTTGCTCTGGAGTTTGAAATTCTAGAGGTAAAATTTATAAACAATTTGTTTCCAGATACTGCTTTCAAAAACTTCAGTCTTCTATATTGCCAGTCAATTTATTATCTCTTTCCCATTGTCATGAAGCGAATGCAGCTGTTACAGTCAGTGTGTGATGACAGAAACTATTGGAATCCATGAGGAAATCGCCAAGTATTTACTTTTACGAGATGAGTTGCATCACAGCCTGGCAATCATGGTGTGACGCTCTCTTCAAAGCAGCACTGCTTTCTGTGCTATGGGTTGTTTCTCTTCCTCCTCCTGCTTCACAGACAGCCAGCATCAGCCTCACAGAGTGACCCAGTGTCTGGGCCTGAACAACACCCATGCTGGTGAAAAGATCAGAAGACTCAGGTTCAAATACTAACTCTATCATTAATTTTGTAAGAGATGGCAAGTTGCTGAGCCTCTAGGCTTCTAATATATCCCTATATGTTGGAAAATTACATGGTAAGAAGAATGAGAAAGTTTTGCATTTCATAGACACTGAACATGTATAAGCTAATGTGGATCTTGAGCTGTTTGCTGCCATAGCTCAAAGTTAATATCTCCAAATTGGGATGCACTGGTGGGGACTGAACATTGTGAGATAACATGTTTTAAAGCACTTAGAAAAGCCTCAAGTGCTCAACAAATGTAAACAAATAACATTAACACTACTACTATTACTACCAAGAAATTGATTATCCAAAAAGATTGCTTTATGTTCCTTATGTGTAGAGTACACTTTTGAAATTTTCATCATCCATCAGAGTTTATTGAACTGTTCTAAGTACATTGAATGGTGCTTACAACCGGTGCTTCTTGCTTCATCATAGGGCTCTATCCATACATTTTTGAACTGAGATTGATGCTCTTGACCTCTTAATTGCTTGTGACTTACAAATATGTCACCAGACTCTTGGGATCTCAAAAGGACTCAAGTACAACCATGTAATTCTGATCAAGTGAGAGGCAGGAGTACTTGACTGCCAGATTTATGCTGGGAATGTAGGTTAAAGTTTAAGGGAAAACAAAATGTTATTTTATAGTCATTAGCCTCACTAGCTTGAGAAAGATGAAGTATGCATGCATGCATATACACATTCAGCAAAACATGTACAAGAAACTGACAAGGGAAGAAGTTCTGGAGTAACAAATGGTGGAAAATTGTGGTTTAATGACTCATACTAGCTTGCTTTCTAGTGGTTAATAACTGTTTATTATAATGATTAAAATATACACAATTGTTATAACTTGCTTGTTTTGTATTTAAGACTATAAAATATCTTCATCTATAATATATAATTTATTATAATATAGAGATTCTTCTGCATTGTCCTCTTATATGTGAGTTTAATTAATTCCTTACCAAATCTCCCATTTTTAAATAGCAAAATTCAGGCTCAGAAGGCAATATGATTCAAAACCTCACCATTTTGAAAACAGAATTTCTTCCTTGTGATACGAGTTAAAGGGGATGTGTTCTCTTGTGTCCAAGATCACTGATATTTTCAATTAATTGGTTTGTTTAATTGGCCAATTATTTATTTATTTCTTCTGCTGGACTCCCTGCATTCTTTCTAGACAGTTTAAAACTACCATTCATGCCACAGGATGTAGAAACAAAGAACACAGAAGATAACTTTGAAAAAAGAAAAGCACAAATACTCTGCCTGCATATGGCTTCTAAAGAAACTTTTATGACAAAACAGATGGTTTTAAAAAAAAGAAATGATTCTCAAGCCCAGCTGACATTATACTAATTAGACGATCAGAAGACACCTACCGAAAGTGATCTGATTGTAATACCAACATTTATAAAACATCATGTTTGCCTCCACTTCCCAACAGGCTCTGTCAAAACCTAGCTGCAATTCTTTTCTTCAATTTGAAATTCTTTATTCTTAAAATAAAAGCTGTGCCCTCTTTCCACCTCCAACTATTGGAGACATCCCTTCCATGGGGAAAGATGGAAATTCTTGGCTCATCAAAGTGATGTATTAATTATCTTGGCAATATTTCAGTTTAGTATAGGTACTTCCCAAACTTCCACATCAAACTCTTTTCATATGTCCAAGTCTCCTGGAATGACAAGCCTTATATTATTTTCAAGCTGGTTTTCTCGGGCAGAAATTTTCAATGTATTTCTCAGTCTACCATGTAACCTAGATGAATCAGTTTTTAGTGTGCGATCTAACTTGAGACTTTGATCAAAATGATTTTCACTTGCAATGTCTGTCAAGGGCTGAAAGTAAGTTCACATGGACTGCAGCCTACTGGTCCACCACAGGTGAAATACCATATCCCTAATTGTACTTACCCTGCTGAATTTCTTCTTGAGGATGGTCAAAGTGTGATGGGCTTATCATGCTTCATCTTGAATACCTTCCTTTTTCCCAAATTATTATTTTGTATCTGAGTCAATGCATAGACCGTTATGCACTCATAGTGTATGTTGGAAATCATGCTGTGTGCTTTGAATGCACACACACACACACACACACACACACATCATCCATATATGCATAAATGTTTTGAAAATCAGAAAATGTTTATTTGTGCAGTATTGTGTTCTGGAGAAGAATAATTCATGGATATTGTCTTCTTACTGGGGTCATGGACCATAGGGGTGGGAGAGAAGGCAAATATAAAGCATTAAATGCAAAAGGCTAAAATAAGAAATTCTCTCTGCATCAAGGAGTGGAGCAAGTGCACCAAGTAGGGCGCATCTGCTCGAAGCTATTAGAGATTGACATGATTTGCTATAATAAGTATTAGATAAAGGGCACATTTTCAAGTATAAAAAAAAGAACTGGCCAAGAGTTTAGAAGGGAGGAACAATGTCTTAATGCCAGCTTGACAATAAAACAAGGATGCAGCTACAATTTTGGACAAAAGTGGTGGGATAAGGATGATCTTTGCTTGTAGCTAAAGAAGAACATTAAAAATAATTAGAGCAAGAAGAAGATCCCCAGACGTTATAACTAATAATCAATTTATTGATACTTCCTCCCTCCATCCCTTCTTCCTTCCTTCTTTCCCTCCCTTCCTCCCTCCCTCCCTCCCTCCCTCCCTCCTATCCTTCCTTCCCTCTGTCCTTCTTTTATTTTCTTTCTTTCCTTCCACAATCATTAAGTGAGTTCTTAACAGGAACTTCCCTTGGTTAGACAATTACTTCAAGATTAACACAAATTGATCCTAATCCATTTCAGGCTCTTGGAATGAAGCTTTCCCTAATGCCCATGTGCCTCAGAGACCCATAATATGTTCATATTTCAGAAAACTTTGATTTGCCCTTGGAAAGCCCACTTCCTCTTAATAAGACGTTATAAAGTTATGCGGTCAACAGTTCTGTGATGAGTTAGCCTAGAAATGTCAATGAGACCAACATTTGCTTTTTTAAACAATGTAAATATTCTGAAGTACAGGTGTGGTATAGTAGAAAAATATAGATCTTTCTCAGTAAATAAGTTTGAGTGTTAAGCATACTGTGGAATTTGGAGAAAGGTACTGAGTACTATTAGAAGCAGTACTGACAGCGAACCCATCGTATACTTTCTATGAGCCAGGTACTTTATGTGTGTTCTCCTTTGTTCCTCACAACCACTCTGTGGGCTAGATATTTATATTATCGTCATTTTACAGATAAGAACGCTGAGACTCCAAAAGGTTTGGTAACTTGCTTAGTAAATAGAACAAGAGTGACGTAGAGCTAAGACGTGAATCCGAGTCTGTCTGAACTTTAAACTCATTTTCCTAACAACTACACAATGTCTCCTCAAAATATTCTATTTAATAGGGCTTATGTAGATCAGTAAAAATGTTTTCTTTGGTATTTTTGTACTTTAAAATGTATTTTTGCAATTGTAAGTCATTTTATCATGGTACTATTTAATCTTTTGGATTATTTAAAGCATATGTTAATGTAGACTTTTTCCCCTGTTAGATTCCAAGGTGGGTTACTCATATCATCTTGTATAATTTTCCTGCTTCTTTAAGCACACCCTCATACACTAACCAGTTTTACACTAGTATTAAGTAACTTCTTTCTAATTTTCTCATGATCAATCAGCAATTCACATCTGTTTGAACTGGTTTTATCCTGGCATTGTGCAAATGGTTCATGAAAGAACATTTCCAAAGAAAAGAAACAAAAAATCAAATGTGTTATGAACTGAGATGCTTTTGGGTTCTCCTTATTTACATGTTTTGCTATAGGTAGGAAGTGAGAAAATCTAGGAGGTTATCAGATGATATTTTTTAAAAATAGCTACAGAAATACAGTTCTGTATAGCTGAAAAATTGGTTGCCTTGATAAATTTAGCTGTTTACAATGTCAGATGGACTTTTCTTGCCAATCCTCTCCCTTTCATAAGACAGGGCCACTATGCTTCACCTATAACTCACTCACAACGGGACTGTCACAGCCTCAAAAAAATCGCACATTGATCCAAAAAGGCAGATACCGATGGGTCCCAGACACGCAGGCCAATTACAGACTGACACATTCCTAATGACTTTCTGAAATGAGGTCTGGAGGCCCCTCACCTCCCCCGCCCATGCCCTACAACCACCAAGGGTCCTCCCTTCTCTGCTTCCTACCCCTTCCCACATATTTATGCTGCTAACACAATTTAAGACTTACTAAAGTCACGTTAAAAAGGATATCATTCCAATTGCCCACTTGCTATTGGAGTACCAATAAGTCCCTTAGTTTGTTGGTAATGTAATATTTTACCCATCCAGCCATTGAATATTTTAGACAGTCTACTGACATAAAATTGGATGCAGTGTTTGTATCTCTCAGTTCTCGTCATAGAAAATGAATATGTATGATCCTCTCTCCTCTAAGAAGAAAAGTTCATGAATGAATTTCTTGGGATCACCACAAGATGGCTAGCTGCCTGAGTCTTCTGGACAAAATCCAGAGATCACCTTGGGAATATGGATTTCTCTATAATTTTTTTTTAAAAAACATTTCTTCGGTTTGACAGCCACTTCCATTCCTTTCAGTTACCTTAAGCAGGTTTAGGTTTACTTTACAGTACTTCCCTAACAGTTTCTCCTACTTCATCATCCAACAATTTCAATCATGTTAAAATTGTGTTTGTGTTGTCATTTTACGCCAATTGAATTCAACAACAAAAAGTGGTGCAAGTATCTCTGATTATTGGATCTTCCTTAAAATAGGAGCAATTTATAAGGCCCCAAATATGAAAGTTTTTGTTTTCCCACTTCATCTACATTTTCTAAGCATTATATATCAGCATCTGATAGTTGTACCATAATCTTTGAAAGTCTCAGTCTAAAAGAGACAGAAACAAGTGTAAACAAACCAGCAGAATAAGATGCTCTGACAGAAGTACCTAACGTATGCAAGAATGCAGTGGAGGGATGTTTTTCATAGATCGAATCATAGACAGTGGCCTTTAAGTAATTCATTTAATTTGCAATATATCAGCATTCAAACTGGGCAAAGTATGTGCTATCCATTTTACTCGAAAATAGTCAGATTCACAAAGAGAAAGTCATATCTCTCTGCTTGCTCATTTTCTTTTGCCCAGGTAAAGTTGAACACACTCCTATAAGCATTCTGTCAAAACTCTTGGCCTTTTGCTTGACTCTTGGACTTGGTTTTTCCATTTGACCAAGAGTTCTACAAAGGGGGCATGTGCTTGGCCTTCTCAGGGCCAGACCCTACAACATGCCTGTTGCTAAGGAGAGCCTCAGAAAATGCTGAGCAAATCTTAGAAAAAGATTGGCTTATTTACTGGTCTAAGCATGGCTAGCTCTAGGCAATATGGAAATCAGGAAAAGAGGAAGTTATTATTTTTCCCTTAACCATCTTTCCCTGTGCTTGTCATCATTGTTGGTTTGTACCTCATTCTTGTCCTATTTCCTAGTTAATTTCCTTTCAGCCTTGTTAATTCTGTGATGACAAACTACAAGGTCAGAGTGCCCATTTTAAATATATATTTTAAGTATATACACATATACTATGATTATAAATTTGTCAATCACTCTGGTATAACAGGAAAAGTTTCACTACCGTGATGGTCTCTAGGGAAAATATTTTGAGTTAAGCAGTTAAATTATGCGAAGTAAACCATGGCCTGGTTTTCCTTCTTGGGAGTCCTATCTCTGTTTAAAAATTAATAATAGTCTTGTAGGGACTTTCTGGAAGGTGTCTAAAAAGTCAGTGTATCTTTTATAGCAAAACAAAAAGTGATTCTCCATTCTGCCTGAGAATGTGAGCACTTAGGAGAGGCAAAGAATGGATTGAAGAAATGTTGCATGTGCACATAAGACAGGGGCTGATGATATAATGAAACAGACGACTGTCAAGGTGATTTAGCACATCCTTTCTCATCTTGGACCACAGATGGAGGTGCTGACTCAAAAGCCTCCAGAGGAAGCTTGCAGGCAAAGGTTTTAAGGGAGAGGCTATCCCCCCGCAAATATCCTATAATGCACTACTTCAAAATGACATAAGTGAGGTTGTCATTCCCTGGATTAAAAAAAATGGTGGACACACCATCTGGGAGGAGTCAGAAAAAATTTAGCATAAAGAACTTGTCAATGGAAGAAGGAAAATACAATATTTTCTTTAAGAAATTACATTTAATAAAATATCTTTATTTTCCTGGCTATAAATTTATTAACAAAATAGTAGAAAATTTTGGAAATGAAGAATAGAGAGAAAACAGAAACACCTCTTCCCAGAATTACTGTCAAAACTTACAAAAATTTTCTTCTAGCCTTTTATCTAGTCATAGTCATAGTATTTTAAAAATACATTTTAGTCTATATCTAGATGCACACACATATAGCTGTATCCAGTTTTCATCTCATAACATATGAGTTTTCACACTTACACGTTAAACTGCGATCCTATTATATTTAACCATTCCGTGACTATTGTTCCTTTGTGTTTCAATTTTCTAGTCTTACATATCATGCTGAAATTTACATTTTAGTACATATTTTTCCTTTTTTCTTCATTATTTTAATAAATTACAGTATCAAAAATCAAATTACTCAGCAGTAAAGAATTATATGGGACATGAAATGATTAGGAAGTACTAGGTCAGATGCTAGAATTACGTTAAATATATATTTTAAATACACACACATAAATTCTGATTTTAAATTGTTATAGGCTCACTGCAGAAAATTTGCAAGTTATTCATATTCTTACTGTATGTCCAATGTACATGAGTTTTAATGTAAATTGAAGTCATTTGTGTAATTTGTTTTCTAAATAATATACAATATTCTATGTTATAAAATTATTATTTGCCATTGTAATTATTAATGGCTCCCTTAAAATCATATTGATGTGTCTTATGTTATCTGTTTAAGTTCCTATTAGGAGGAATCATGTTCAATGAGGCTGTATGAACCTTCTTACAGACATGTGTTTCTCACAGTTTTTTGTATAACTAATTTGAATAAATTTATAAAAATGAATTTATTCCAAGAATATGAGCATGTCTTTCTTTATTTCTTTTAGAGACAGGGTTAAACTCTGTCACCCAGGCTAGAGTGTAATGGCACAATTATGACTCAGTGCAGCCTCAACCTCCTGGGCTCAAAAGACCCTCCTGCCTCAGCCTCCAAGTAGCTAAGACTGCAGGCATTGCCACCACACCCAGAAAATTTTTAAAATTTTTAGTAGAGACAGGGTCTCACTATACTCCCAGGCTGTTCTCAAAGTCCTAGCCTCAAGTAATCTTCTGGCCTTGACCTCCCAAAGAGCTCGGATTATAGGAGTGAGCCACTGCACACAGCCAAGTTTGACATTCTTAAGAAATACACACACACACACACACACACACACACACACATGAAGATAAAACATAGCAACAAAAAATAACTGCCAAAAATAATCTGCCCAAATTTTAAAAGTTCCCCTAAACCTATATCATTTTGAGAGGTGAAGCCAGCTGCACTTCCTGGGTTGAGAGGGACGAATTGGAGAACTTTTGTGTCTAGCTAAAGGATTGTAAAGGCACCAATCAGCACTCCATAAAAACTCACCAATCAGCACTCTGTAAAATGGACCAATCAGCACTCTGTAAAATGGACCAATCAGCAGGACATGGGCAGGGCCAAATAAGGGAATAAAAAACTGGCCACCCCTGCCAACGCGGGCAACCTGCTCGGGTCTGCTTCCACACTGTGGCAACATTATTCTTTCGCTCTGCACATTGAATCTAGATGCTGCTCACTGTTTGGGTCCGCACCACCTTTAAGAGCTGTGACACTCGCTGCAAAGGTCCAAGAACCCACCAGAAGGAATAAATTCTGAACACAATTTTATTTGCATCTAACCATAATTATATAACAGAGGGATTATTATTATCTTTGTTTTATAAGAGAAAACCTAAGCACAGAGTGATTTAGTAACTCACTCACAGTCACATCACTTGTAAGACATGGAGCCAGGATGTGTACCAGCGCAGGCTGGCTCCAGTGCCAGTGCTCTTCAGGTAGAAACAATTATGACATATTTAAAATGGAATCTAATATTGTTGGAAAATAGGCAATGCATAATGATTCCTTTGCTCTTTTAAAAAAATGGAGTTATCACCATTCATTCATTAAATAAAATACTTGATATTCAAGACTAGCAATGTTAAAAAAAGTTTCTAACTGTAAATGTATTCAAAATAAATGGATGCTGTTGGCTTGACATCATGTATCACATTACTTAGGGAGACTGAAAAAAATGCAATTTAGCAGGATTTTATACTAAAGGATAGTCAGAAGACGGGAAGATGTGGCAAAGTAGAATGTGGCTAATTGGAAATTAGTAAGGAAGATCAAATAGGTCAATAATTAATTGTGAAAAACAAGACTGACCGGAGTGGGCAGAGGCAACCTGGGGTAGAGCAACATCTTCTGTAGTGACATCCAGTTGTGCAGCAAACAGTGTTGAGGGGTGGCCCATCTATGAGATGCTGCTTCTCTTCCTGTGTCCTGACCCTCTCCTGGCCAGCGTTCAGGGCCATGAATATTACAGGGAAGGAAGTAGCTCTGCCTCATAGTCTCAAAAATTACCATATATTTTTCCCCTCAGTTCTAAACATCATTGTATTGATAGAGGCAGGAGGCAGATAAAGGCCTAGGCAGATATGGAAGAGTCCCTGCAGAATCTCCAACCGATTCCACAAGTGTTTATACCAGATGTTTTGTGCAGATAAGGGAACTGCACAGGGGGCTTGCCTGGGCATACCTGCAATGGACTGGAGGCCCATCTGCACTTGGAAAATGGGGTGGAGCCACCAGGAATTCGTGCCTTATGCAGGGGAGGAGCTCAGCCTCTTTGTCTCCTGTGTGGTGGCCCTGGAATTCAATTTGGGAGGTGGAAACCTGCTTGCAGGACCTCCTGTCTTTGCTAAGAGTTTCCTCTTGGCTTAATACATTCCTTCCTTCTCACTGTTCAATATCTCTGCATGCCTAATTCTTCCTGGTCTTGAGACAAGAACCGGATTAGCTGAAGTAAGGAGCAAAATATCCTGTATCAATATCATTGAAAAAGTGCTGAACTGGAAGCCTGAAAGTTTGAATTTCTAGTCCTAGTTCTTCTTTTTACCCAAAAAGAGTCAACAAATTGCATACATTCCCTATATCTAGTTTTCCCATAAAAATTGAATTAATAGTTACTTTTTTTGTGTGTGTGTGAGATGGAGTCTCACGCTATCACCCAGGCTGGAGTGCAGTGGCACAATCTCAGCTCACTACAACCTCCACCTCCCAGGTTCAAGGGATTATCTTGCCTCAACCTCCCAAGTAGCTGGCATTACAGGCGCTGCCACCACGCCTGGCTAATTTTTGTAATTTTAGTAGAGAGGGGGTTTCACCATGTTGGCCAAACTCCTGACCTCAGGTGATCCACCCACCTTGGCCTTCCAAAGTGCTGGGATTACAGGCATGAGCCACTGCACCCACCAATTGTTACCTTTTATTCTGTTTTATTAGGATAAGTCTTATTGGTTCAAAAAACATAAAGTACCAGGAAAATCGTATTTGAGGGGAGGAATCATGGCATGAGAGAAGAGCACGTGTTCGCTAACATGCGCTGGGTTGGAACCTCTGCTTAGCTATATGACTGTGGGCATTTGCAAGTTAATTGATCCCTCTAGACTTTGGCGCCTCATCAATTAAGGAGAATCATTTACAGTTCTTTTACAGGTTTGTATGAGAATTAAACAAGACAGTGCAAGTACCATGCCTGGAGCAATGTTAGACACTATAGGCACATCATAAGTTCCAATTTCTTATGTTTGGAAATAGGTATTAAAGAGAGAAGAAAATGGAGAGAACCTTGTCCTTCACACAAATAAAAAAGTAACACTGAGATCCTGTTCTAGGTCTATTTATGTTTCTGTCCTCTTCATATCTCAAAATATGAGACTTGGCCTCATAATTCTAGACAAAGCCCACAGTCAGTGAGATCTGGAAGCATGTCAGCAACCAGGACTTGGATTTGGATCTGGAATTCATCACAAGTGTGTGTGGGGGTGGCAGGGGAGGCAGCAGGTTGGCAGTCAGGCAGTGCTAGAGAAAAATCAAATAAAGGTAATGTCTAATTTTAGGACAAGAAGATAGTATTTGAACAGCAGTGAGGTCAACAGGCAGCAGTTAGGCTCAGGGCTCAGGATCCCATCACTGGAACTGCTAGCCCTTCATAAAAGCTTTGTATTGTGAAGCTGTTTTTTCTGGGCATGAGAGAGTGCGGTAGGGACTTGGGGGACATTTGTGCTTCCTTCCCCAATCTCGTACTTTCACTGGGGGGTTTTCTAGAATCCAGCTGTTTTTCTTAAGGTTGAGATAATCATAAGTTTTATTCATCGGGATTCTGATTCAGGTGCATCATAAGCTACTTCCAGGTGAGGGAAGAAGAGGGGGAAGGAAAATAAAAACAAGAGAAAGACAAGGCAAAGAAAGAAGAAAGGAGAAGAAAGAGGAGGAAAAGGAGGAGAAGAAGGAGACAGAGGAGGAAGGAGAGAAGTGAAGGAAGTATCAGGCTGGAAGAAAGAGAATGAGCAGGGGCTGTCAGGGAGACATGAGTGTTGAGAGATTTTAATGGGGATATGAGATGAACTTAATTTTTATATCATTTAAAAAATAACTGAAGAAACCAATAGAAACCAATATTCAGTTAAAAACAAACTGAAGGAACTGAAGAAATACAATGAAATAAGGAAGCTAACAATACTTAAGGTAAAGTGAGTAATTTTTGTTCTGGATTGATGTAAATCTCTCCAAATGGTGCAGTGGGGTTGGGAGAGCAGGTTTAGTCATATGAAGGGGAGATGGCATGTTGTCAGTTTCATGTGAGCAAAGATTCTTTGCATTTTCTGTTTTTATACCTCATTGGAAATTTTGCTCAGTTACACTCTATGTAGAATTATAAATTCTGCTTTATAACATATAATTGATACTTTATATTGTTGATGGTAACATTATTTATGTGAAATATTTTGGAGGAAGAGGATAGCATGCACACTAGAGCCACTCTCCACTCCCGCCTGCATGAAATGAGGCTTTCTCCATTTGATAAGGCTTAGGGGGAGCTTAAGGGGGCAATCCTCACCCATCTAGGAAGAGAGATTGCATGCAAATTGCTTCTGAAGTTAAGATTTCCCTATGTTCCTGTGAAGTGAAAAGAAATGACAAAAAATGTGGCCAATTCTAAGTTTAAGAAAAACACTCTATTGAAATTTGAATTTTCTGTCTATATAAGAGATTCTTCATGTGGGCATGCTTCTCACTGGCCATTCTACTCCAAAGCTAAATATTTCTGTCTGCCATTGTAACTCATTCTGCTTATACGTATGGAAATAAATTGTGAAAATGAAGGCACCAGACAAGGCAAAATCTTGCTATGTGGAGTTATGTCTGGTGTGGCAAATAGAATGAACAAGGAAAGAATCAACAAAGCAAAAAGAAACAAGGAAACGGTCATTATAAAATAGTTTCAAGAAATTCAGCCTCTTAGGTCTCAGACTTTCATCTTAATTTACCCTAGTTTGGCAATGTATCTTGGAAAGATTTCCCCAAGCAAGAATGAAAAAATACTAAATAAAATGTACGAAGTCTATTTAGTCTTACAAACTATGGTAAAGATGTTTAGTGCTCAACCATATCTGATTTTCCTCTCCTTTCTTCATTCATTGTACTTCACTTTTGCCTTCCAATTAGGTGAGACCAGAGTCCTAGCAAATAAAATGTAACTAGAACTGAGAATGTGCCACTTCAGTTTGAGGTAATGCAAAGTATGTAATTGAGTATTCTTCCCCTCCAAAATCTGCTCTGGAAAGTCATTCAATTCACATCATAATTTTAAACATAAACATTAATTGTGTTATGCTATGAGGATTTGGGGTACTTGTTTGTTATTGAAGCATAACTTATATTGACTACTACTGGGGCTTTACGGAGTCTTTAGTCACTCCTGGGCATCCAGCAGACTGTGATCATCATCATTAATGGTAATTCTGATGCTTTTTGAGATTCCTAAACATTCCAAATGGGTGAGACTTACATGCATTAACTGACAGAGGAATGGAAACCAACTGAATTTATTCTACTAGTGTGTGCAGAATCCAGGAGAAAAATGCCTTGTTTAACCAGGTTAAGGCATTTTTATGAAAATACATTTCATAATCAGTATATCAGCATTCACTTTATAGTTCTTTCTCAGGTATCTTTTGAGATTACTGGAAGATAACATTTTTACGTGCTTCAATCCTTTTTCCTCTCAAAGAATCAAGCTCATGGTAAGTATTAGGGTGAACCACATGAAACTGCCAACATTTGACCATTTTTGATCAGCAGTTTTATAAGGTGCCATCTTGTGTTTCCTTTACTTTGAAAAATGAAGCACTTTATAAAAGCAGATATGATTCCTCCTTAACAGTTCTAATGATAAACATTTTTCTGCTAAGGAAAAAACTAAGAGAGCTTTAAAAAATCAGGATTCAGATATACAAATTATAGATATGTGTTTAAAAAATTCTTTCTCTTCATCTCTCTATGGAAAATTATACTGGGGCTTTTATATGCTTAAGCAACTTAAAAATCTATCAGGAGCAGCAATCAATCTGTAATATACAACAATAAAATGTGTATGGAAATTACATCTAAAATTATTGAGGCTACATTTTCTCTTTTTTCTTTTTTTTCCCTAAAAATGACCTATGGATTTGTTCTAGGCAAATGCCATCCTAAACTACATGATTTATAAAACTGCTACCTAATAAAATTCTAATTTATATGCAGAAATGTGTTTACTTCTTGGGAAATAAATATTGTTGTGATTCAGAAAACTGAAATTAGCTCATTAATTGGAAGTGTTCAGTAAATCCTTTCTAAGTGAATGACCAACAACCACAGAAGCAATTTTCTAGAAATAATTTTGGCCATTAAAATCCCAAAACTATTTGTTAACCAAAAAAAAAAAAATCATGAAGGCTGACTAAGGAACAATCTCTAGTAGAAAACATTAATTAAACAATAACCAGTCATGTTATACCACCAATATCTGGGATGTTTTAGGAAAGAACATTGTAGTGATTCTCCATTCAAAACACTTTGACAAACATCGATTAGGTATCTACCATCTATCAGGCACTATGAGAAACTTTAAGGGGAACATGGGTAAATAAAAACTGCTGAGCTCAAGTCTAGGTGGCAGATTAGACATTTAAGTACATAAATACAATATGTTGTGATCAATGCTATAATACAGATATGTTCAAGGGTACTGGATGTACATGTAGGGAAGTAAATAGCTATGACTGAGGAATGATATAAACAATGACTTATATTTTACCTGTATCTTACATACTGTGTGGGAGTTTATAAGTGCACTGGAGGTGGAAGATAAGAGCAGGAGAGCACATGGGTGGTAATGTGGAAATGAGTGTTCATGGCGAGTTCAAGGATGTACTGAATGTGGCTGAAATGTGAGGTGCCTGGCAGGAGAGCAAGGACTGAAGATTAGTTTGGGAAACTCATGTGTACTGGGACCTGCAATGTTTAGAATGGCAGGAGAAATCATTTGAAATTTAGCTGAAGGCACTGGAGACTCACTGAAAGAACCGGAGTAAGAGAATAAAAGGACCGGATTTGGGAGATAAGTCTGCCTGCTGGGTGGCTGTGAGGTTAGTTAAAGAGGTGGGGACCAGCTTCCTAGACCTACTCTTATTCTAAGGTTTATATTATTTCACACCCCCGCCACTCACCATATTACGTTTCAAATTCAAGGGTGTACCTCTCTACACCACACACATCACATATCTTCACCAACACACAACTTGATTCCTGCCTTTTAGCTCTGCTCCTAAAATCCCTATATGCAGCACCCTCTTCCATCCTCCCAAACCATGGCCACTCCTCAGAATGTAGTCCAATTTCTCTTCTGACAAAAGCAAACAAACAAACAAAAAGCAGAATCACAGAATCTGCTGAAATAAGAGATCTAATAACCGCAGTTTATATCTAATAATTTTGAAGCTTAAAGAAGAGCTAACTCAGAAGTACTAAAACGATTTGATCTATTGATATATTCCTGATGGTTGAGAAAACAAAGATGGCATGAAGAATAATTACAAGCAGGGATGCAGTGATGGAGGAATGTTAATTAGGCACCTAGGAGCAGCCGTATGAACTCCTTGATCGTAGAGAAAAATATAAAAGCTGACAGTCAAATGACTGCCTGCTGAGTAAAAGCACAGAACTTGGTTCAACTCAACATGAACCAGGGAAAAGTACATTTTGAAGCCCATTAAACCTTGGGAAGACTATAAATAAGAAAGTCCTAAGATAAATCCAAAGTGGTTAATGAGGCCAAATGTCTTGATTGACCTAAGATGGTTGCTCTGGAGGGCATGATGACTTACTTACTGAGATAGAAAGCTGGTCAGCAGGAATGCTGAGTTGATTTTATTCTGTTTCTTTAACACGAAGTCATCTGGACCCAAGTGTGGTTCTCTGAGAAATCTAAAAATATGCTTCCTCTCCCATAACTCATTATTCACTGACATTTACAACTCCCAGTAAAGTTCTGTTATTGTTCTCTTCAGAGCTAAAATATGCATTTTTTCATAGACCCAAAACCTATATTCATTGATCAATATCAGTGATTTTTGTCAAACCAGGTTGAAAGGGCATCTAATTTTGAGGAAAAGGAAATAAATCAAAATGGAGGGCTACTGGGACTTAGACACAGCCACTTTAATTCCTGAGATGATTGTGTTGCATCAAATACATTCATGCACTGCATAATGACGTTTTAGTTAACAACAGACTGCATATATGACAGCGGTCCAATAAGATCATAATGGAGCTGAAAAAGTCTCATTGTCTAGTGACATGGTAGTCATGATGTTGTAGTGCACTGTATTACTCATGTGTTTGTGGTGATGCTGGTATAAACAAACTTCCTGTACTGTCAGTCCTATGAAAGTATAGCACAGAGGGCTGGGCGCAGTGGCTCATGCCTATAATCCTAGCACTTTAGGAGGCTGAGGTGAGTGGATCACCTGAGGTCGGGAGTTCAAGACCAGCCTGGTCAACAACCCGTCTCTACTAAAAATACAAAAATTAGCCAAGCGTAGTGGTGGGCACCGATAATCCCAGCTACTTGGGAGGTTGAGGCAGGAGAATTGCTTGAATCAAGGAGGCGGAGGTTGCACTGAGCCGAGATCATGCCATTGCACTCCATCCAGGGCAACAAGAGCTAAACTCCATCTCCAAAAAAAAGAAAAAAAGAAAAGAAAGTATAGCACATAGAATTACGTACAGTACATAATATTTGATCATGATAAGAAATCACTCTGTTACTAGCTAGTATATTTTCTATACTATAATTTTTATGGTTGTCTTAGAGTATACTCTTTCTGAATATACAGTATTAAAAGAAAAAAAGTTAACTGTAAAATAGCCTCAGGCAGTTCATTCAGGAAGTATTCCATGAGAAGGCATTGTTATCATAGGAGATGACAGCTCCATGTGTGTTATTGTCCCTGAAGACCTTCTAGTGGAACAAGATGTAGTAGAACATGATGATATTGGTGATCCTGACCCCATGAAGGCCTAGGCTAGTGCATATGCTTGTATCTCAGCTTTTAACAAAAAAGTTTAAGAAGTAAAAAAAAAAAAAAAAAAAAAAATTATAAGCACAGAAAGAAGCTTATAAAATAAAGATATAAAGAGAGAAAATATTTTCATATGGCTGTACAATGTGTATTTTAAACTAAGTATTACTACAAAAGAGTAAAACAATTGTTTATGAAGTAAAAAAGTTACAGCAAGTTTACAATTAAATAAAAAATATTTTTTTGCAAATATAGTGTAGCCTAACTGTACAGTGTTTATAGAGTCTACAGAGTGTACAGAGTAATGTGCGAGGCCTCCACATTCATTCACCACTCACTCACTGACTCAACCAGGACAACTTCCATTCTTTGTATCACAAGTTCCTAAGGTCCTGGTCAGTCCTTCAGAACAAGAGTACTTACTTCCTTGTTACTGAGCAGGACTGAGTTTGAACTCAGTGAGAAAACCATGAAGCTACTTTCTTTCAGTAATTCCTTTCCTTCTTTCCAACTTCAGTGCATTTTCTGTAATTTATTCATCCCAGGGTGCACTTACACAGTGCATCTGCTTCATCATTATTTCATTATTTCTTCTTGCTTTAAAATTGCATGAGCCATTGAGCAGCTGAGATGATAAATAGGAAAAACCACCTGGACTCTTGGAGATGAGGGTGTGGTTAAGTTTTGGGGGGCCTCTATCTATTCGGCTATCTACATAGTCTTCCTTGTTCATTTTTCATGTTTTTTCTTATTTATCCTTTAATATTCAAAACTAAGGCCTTCTTATTTTGTGGATGACTTGCCTTACCCTCCCTTCCTATATTCATGATCTCAAACCCATTGCTATCAAGATTTTTCCCTGCTGAGAGATCCTCCAGATATCCTAAGTTTAATTCCTTATCAAGGCACTAAAGGTTCTTCAGAATCTGCCCAAATGATATTCCCTTGATACTTCCTACACTCCTAGTCAGGTTTTTTCTGGAACAACTTTTTGTACCTTTGCTTGCTCCACATCTTTTTCATGCCCCAATCTTCTGTTTCGCCAGACACAGCTTTGATCCTTTCTCCTTCCTAGAGCATCTCTTGCCTTCCTGAGTTCTTCTAGAACTTTTATTGAGACCACTGTGTTGTACTCCATTAATTACTTAAAGGCTGTACATAGAATATATTCAAGAGTTTTACTGTTTCTTTGGTTTAGAGATTGTCATACATAATGGGGGTTAATTTTCAAAGCTAGAAAAGAAAAAAAAAAACAGTAATATTGACAAAAATGTATTGTTTTGTCTGCTCCATCAATGGTAACTGATTACTTCTAGTGCTCAATTTTGAAATTTGGTTTTCAATGGCATTGGAAGAGAAGGTTTCTATAGAAAGATATATCCCCCAAAGCATCAACTAGCATTATACGTATTTGCCTCTTGGTTCAATTTAAAATACTTTTCAAAAACTAGGAAACGATGTATAAAGACATGTTAAACGGCCTTAGTTTGGAAGCAGACTGCCATCACTTTTGAAAGAAATGGAAATATGAATCTCTTCCATTGTGATGCAATCAAGACTTCTAATTTATTTGCTTAGTGCAAGAGAATGATTACATTACCTATTATCCCTGAGGGAATGGGCTGCTTTCTCAATCCTCCTGCTTTAATCTCCGTATCTGTATTATTAAAATGTATCCTTGTATCTAAAGATAATAGGATTACCTGTCTACGGGGAGCTAATGCTACTTTATTGTTTAGCGAGATCTCTAACCCAATACTTAAAACAGTGAACACAGGGGTGCTCTGAATATATACACATTTCCAGGAAGCCTCCCGTTTGCAAGGATGTAAACTCAATTCAGTAGCATGCAGGCAAATAGTACCTCAGAGCTTTTATCCATAAAACAGCACTTCCACAACATTTTTTTGCCTGTTTATAGTTTAGGAAACTGTAAAGAAAAATAATATAAGTAAGAAAGTTGTTTTCTAGCTCTAGCTCTTAACTGTTTTGAACTAAAATCACTGGAATTTGTTATTTTTGGAAGCACAACCATTTCACCACAAAAATACAAGTATTACTAAAATATATGAACAAACATATTTCAATAGAATGGGCTAGTAAACTTAAACTAATGTAGAGTGTCTTTTATCACTATAAGGTAAGTGGAATTCTAGGTTGTATCTGCTACTTATAGTTTTTCATTTCTTGGAACTTTGCTGAAAATCTCATGTAAGCTTCCTTAGCCATTTCTTTAATATTAGCTTAAAGACACCAATTTACTTTGCTTCTGTAGAAACGTAATGATAAAAATATATACATATAATGACAACAATAATGGTAACAGCATTTTTATTGAATATTATGTGTATATTAGGTGTTATTGTAGGCAAGTTTCCCATTATTTAATTCCTCTATTTCATGATGCTATTATATACAAAGTTCTACAGTATATACTGTGATCAAGGGAAGAGATAGAGGAAGAAAAAGAGAGGAAGGGAGGGAGGAAGGAAGAAAAGAAAGAAAGGGAGGGAGGGAGAAATACAAAATTAAGACATGGTCTGTATTTTCATGAATCTGTTTGGGAGAGGGTGTGTGGTAAACATCTGCCAAATTTTCCCCACAGCATGATTTGCAAAGAGTTTTAGTTTTTGTTCTATTTAAAGAAACTGAAGCTAGAAATCATAGATTATATGTATAGATTATATATGGGAGTGAGTTTTGTAAGAAATTCAAACAGTAGACCAATACTCAAGAAAACCTTTAAGTCTCCATCAAAGGACTGGTGAATAAATTCCTATGTTTGCAAACATAACATATTTAAGAGATGTATGGATATTCAGAATATTTTTCTCTTAAACATAATTTTAAAAATAATTAATCAACTATTCAGCAGTCCTTGCCCATAAAGGAGTCATTTCCACTAAATTGTACAAGGTCAATCAACTTGTTAGAGCAAGCACTATTATTACCCTAACTAAATCAGGTTGACTCCAAACTTCAAGATTTCCCATCACCAGATAAATAAAAAGACATTTTCTCTCTCTCTCTCTCTCTCTCTCTCTATCTATCTATTGTCTACCTATCTATCATCTATCCATCTATCTTCTTATCTTTCATCTGTCTATATCTAAGTGAACAGTGTGTGATATTCACAAACACAATGGTAGCTCCAAAGAGTAGGAAGAGACAATGTGCATGTGACAAGATTTGTGGTGACAGAGCCTTGCTTAGTATCCAGTCTAAGGGTACCTGATAAACAATAAACGGTGAGAGGACATGGTGCTTCAAGAGAAGAGCACTTTAAAGTCTCTTTGTTTTCCTCCTCCTACTCTAGTCACCTTTCTAAACCTTTTATTCTCCAAATTTTCTTCTGAATCTATGGCTCTCATCTCTTGGCAGACAAAGCAGCCTCTTGAGAGCTATCAGTGCCTTTAAAACCCCTTGTTCCCTTGCCCAGTGTTCTATTCAGCAGGTGGTTGTTGAGAACTGAGCTTACACCCACCATAGCCTGTGCGGGAAACCAGGGAAAAAGAAATGCAGGTATTAAGAGTCTCTTCTGAGGACCTTACCAAGCACTGGTGTATTAGAAGATATAAAAACAATGGGAAGTGTTCTCCTTCAAAAAGTGGCTTGCAAATCACTGTAGATTTATTTTGTGCCTATTACAGAGCAGGAAGTGTTGTAGGCACTCTATCAGCTTTGGAGGACAATGTCCATCACAGTCACTCAGATCACACTAGTTAATAAGTTAGTTCACTTCTGAACATGCTATTAAATAGCAATGAAACCAAAAGAGTAACTCCTTCATTTTAGAAGGTGTCACTTTTATTGACAAATGACATTTGTCAATCTATTGATTTATTTGTCAATTTATTTATTTGAGGAGAATATTATGCACAAGAAAAGCCTAGGAAAGCACTGGTGTTTCTGCCAGTCCCGGGGGAAGATTTCACCAGCTTTCAGCAAAAATATTGGCATAATATTTCCAACTGGACTGAGTTATTCTGAAATTGTTCTTCCAGCACATTTTAATTTTATTAAGCTTATAAAATCTAATATTTATTGAGAATCTCAGCATATTAGGTATTTCACATTAATTGTTTCAATTGTCATTACCACAGTTTTATGAGGTAAGTACAATTATGATCTCCAGTTTACAAATGAGGAAACTGAGTTACAGAAAATCTAGTAAATTATACACAATCAGTCAATTGTTCAGTCAATAGTGGCAGTGGTAGATTTCAAAGAAGGCAATTTTGTTCCAAAACTCAAGCTCTTAATTGCTACCTTCTAAAGCTTACCCAAAAGGCAGTTTTTTTCTCACATGGTTTTTTATCACAAGTCAGTCTTAACAACCATGAGTGATGCCCCAATTATATTTTAATATTATACTGTTCTTTGACATAAAATCCAGGAATGTCTGGTCTAGACCCTGGGCTTCAAGGCTGTAGAGAAAACAGCCTGAGTTGTTTAGAAAGAAGTAAACCTGCCCTGTGGCAACGCATTTAAACTCTTGCCCAGAACAGCTTAACTTTGAGCAGCCCCAGGATCATGTGGCTCCTTGGCAAGGAGCTTTCAGGCGGGGATTGGACAGTAACTGGAATTGAAGCTGCTTATAATTATCTGCATCATTTTTAGCTTTCAAATTGAATTCTACTGAAACTGCCTAGTGAAACTAGGGCATTTATTATGTGTCTGTAGCAAAAGAAATGGCTCTGAAGAAAGCTTCACCATATTCATGATCATATTGAGCTGCATTGAGTATGCAGAGCAAACATCAACCCTGTCGGCTCACAACATGACCAACAGCAATTCATAAACACAGAGCACTCCTAGAAATCTTGATCCTTACTGGAAAAGTCCAGAGATTAAAATCAAGACAAGGGAAGGGAGAGTGGTCTGGTAAGACATTTATGGTTTGCTTTCTTTAGACTATTTTGTTAGTATTTTAGAAGAAGCATGTGTCCATGTATTATTTGCATGATTAAAATTTTAATTTTCAAAAGACTCAGTGCATTCATTACTTCATCAAACATTGATCGGTTATTTAATGTGTCGGGCATTCTGCTGGTCATTGGTGATTTAGCAGTGGATAAAATTAAAACAATGGCTCATCTCATGCATCACAGTCAAGAGACTAACGTAAAGTACCTTGAAGACCGCAACCAGCCTGTTGGGGTTCAAATTTCACCTCAGCAGTTATTAGATGTGAGGCATTGCTCAAGATATGTATCGTCCATTCCTCGGTGTCCTCATCTAAAATACTATGATTGTAATAATACTACCTATTTCATACGGTGGTATTAAAAGTTATATGATGTCAATATAAGTAAAGGACTTAGACTAGTGTTTGGTGATTGGTAAAATTCATATTAGCTTTGTTATAACTAGTTACATGGATAATGCTTTCCATCAGATCTTTTTCTATTTGTATAAACATGACACTGATATAGATGAATATGGTATATTATATGATCATATCAAAATGGATATTTTCATAGCTCTGAAATAAAATACATAGACAGTGCAATTTATAAAATGAAGGTTAGTACATAAACAAAAGACTTTTTCTTTTTTCTTTTTTTCCAATAGGTAAGAACACAGACTCTGAACACTAATTACCTGGGTAGAATCCCAACTCCATCCCTTCCTGTCCCTGTAGACTTGTGTGAGTTAGCTTTTCTCTGTTTGGTATTTTTTTAATCTGCAATTAATAATGGTGTTTATCTCATGGAATTGATATGAAGATTGAGATATGTCACCTGGGTATTTGTACACTGCCCTGTAATCAGAAAGGCCCCACTCTTAGTTTAATGCTGTGACATCACCATGTTAAAATTCTTAATAATTTTTGAACAAACAGCTTTGCATTATTTTTCACTGGACTGACCTTACTAATTATGCAACCAGTCATCATAAGAATTAAATGAGCTAATATATGTAAAGACTTAGAACAGTGCCTGGCACAGAAAATGCTATGTAAATATTAACCATTATATTATTATATCCCTTTATTTAGATACCAGGAGTTCTTATTTCAAGTGATTATGTAAATGCAAGATTTTTCTTTTCACTAGAGTAAGAAAAATATTTGTTTTTTGTATGGAATTTAAACAATTACTTAGCTGAGCATTAAACATGACATACCACCTGCTATGAAATGCCATAATTATGATGAATATGCTAGCTTTATAATAGACCTTGGCCACAAAGTTCTTGAGTATGACTATACAACAGTCCAGAGTCAGATGGAGTGGGAAGAAAAGATTCAAAACTTCCTGAGCACCTACTATGTACAAAACAGCACAATGGTCATCTCATCAAGTCCTTGCAGTTCTCCTCCAAATTATAACTCTACTTTTGTAGATCATGAAACTAAAACTCAAGGCATTTAATACAGCCCAGTCAACATCACAAAACAAAGCATGAAAGTTGAAATCCAGGTCTAATTACAATGTCTCCATTTACAATGTCATAGACTGTCCACCTAAAATACTGAGTATAAAAATGGCATATTTGTGAGTCTATCATTACATATGTATGTATACACAGTGCTCAGAAATATCAAGGAAGACATGATCCCAGGAATTTTTTTTATCCTGTCAACACTCTTCTGAGGAAAGGAGCTGCATAAAATGCAGTAGGCATCAGAACCCACAGTCCTGGAGGCAGAGTGATCTCTTAGGCAAAAAAACTCTGGTAATGTCCACTGTTGTTCTGTTAGAGTAGGTAGTTAGGCAGGCATGAGCAAGGCAGGAGAGGGGCCCCTAACCTAAGAATGTCAGACAATCATCAGGTGATGGTCAGGCAGTTGTCACACTGTCTTTCGAAAATAATAATTGGTTTAAGCCAGTTCCAGGGAATAGCAGTCTCCCAATAGATAGGAAACACCTGAAGCAGTGATCAGCCGCTTCCTGATAAGATCTCAGGAGTTATGTGTGTGGGCTCAAGCATGAGCACTAAGAGGCAAAATGGCAGAGTTTAACTGGTATATGACCTTCCTCTTAGAACACTTGGCTGGTAAGGGAAAAAGGCCTCAAGTGAGCATGTGTACAACTTCAGTAAACACACCGTGCATGTGGCCCCTTCCAAGCGCTGGCAGGCCACTGTGCATGTGGGCAGCCGCTCCAAAGGGAGAATCAGGGGAGAAGTAATGCAACCCACCAAATCATGCAACATACAAAACCCAAGACAAAGGTCAAACAGTGCACTTGACTCTCTCAAGTCGCCCACTTGGTCCCCTTCCAAGTGTACTTTACTTCCTTTCATTCCTGCTCTAAAACTTTTTAATAAATCCCCACTCCTGCTCTAAAACTTGCCTCAGTCTCTCACTCTGCCTTACTCCCCCTTGGTCAAATTCTTTCTTCTAAGGATCAAGAATTGAGGTAGTGTTGCAGTCACATACAATTTACCCCTGCTAATAGTTCTATGATTCTAAGAAGCGTTCAAGTCTATGAAAAGAATTTCAGAGAGTAAAAAAGAAAGAGAGAGAAAATGGCCACAAGGGAAGAAAAGTCAGAGAAAGATACGAAAAAAGCAAAAGAGATTCATTTTTCTATTTCTTCATTTTTGCATGAATGATGTTATTGTGTGTAGAAGTGTCAGTACCAAAAAGAGCACAGTCTGAAATTGATTCTAAAAACAAACAAAAAAACTCCCCCAAACTTTCAACCACCCCACGCAAACTCAAATGAAACTAATTTTGGGCCAGGTGTAGTGGTGCACACCTGTAATCCCAATAGTTTGGGAGGCTGAGGCTTGAGCCCAGGAGTCTGAGACCAGCCTGGGCAACATGGTGAAACCCCCCTCTCTATGAAAAGCACAAAAAATATCCAGGTGTGGTGGTGCACACCTGTAGTCCCAGCTACTAGCAAAGCTGAGGTGAAAGGATAGCTTGAGCCTGAGGTTGTAGTGAACTGAGATCATGCCACTGCACCCCAGCCTGGGTGAAACAATGAGACCCTTCTTCAAAAAAAAAAAAAAAAAAAAAGAAAGAAAGAAAGAAAGAAAAATAATTTTGAAGAAAATAATGCGAAAAATTTTATTTAAATTACAAAATACATGCTCCAAATTAAAATAGTTCAGATATCTAAGAAAACTAAGAGGACTGATTGAAGTTTTCTCTGCCTCAAAGTGACCTAGAGACCAACAAATGCATTAACTTACCCTAAAAGCAACTCCAAACTACAAAAGAAAAAAAACGTTCAAAGAAAAAAATCAAAATTCAGAGTCCTCTACTAGAAAATAACAAACAGAGGCTGGGTGCCATGGCTCAGGCCTGTAATCCAGCACTTTGGGAGGTCGAGGAGGGCAGATCAGTTGAGGTCAGGAGTTCAAGACCAGCCTAGCCAATATGGCAAAACTCTGTCTCTACTAAAAATGCAAAAATTACCCGGGAGTGGTGGGACACACCTGTAATCCCAACTACTCAGGAGGCTGAGGCAGAAGAGTTGCTTGAACCTGGGAGGTGAAGGTTACAGTGAGCCAAGATTGCGCCACTGCACTCCAGGCTGGGTGACAGAGTGAGACTCCATCTCAGAAAAAACAAAAAAAAACCACAAATAGAAATGGCAGACCAAAATATGTTCACCTTTTTCTGTGATCTAGGAACATGAATAAGAGGGTAGCTGGGGGCAGTCCCCTGATGTGCCTTCACCTTTAGAGTGACAAAGAATGCAAATACCCTTAGCAAGAAAAGAAAATAGGTTAATCTTCCTTAAGGCAATACAAACAGATGTTTCAATTTTTTTATCAACATAATATGTGGTGGATTATGATTATTAATGAAGAGAGAAGTTCAATTTTGATATTATGATAGTTTTTTTAAGCATGTGAACAAAAGGGCTGGGAATTTATTCTGTTGATTCCTATAATAAGTCCCTCTTCTGCATAGTGTGGCTAGCCTCGCATCAATTAAACTCTTTCTTTACTGCAATGCTATTGTTTTTTCCTGTTGATTTTAAGCAAAATAAAGACATTTTGTTTCTGTTATTGAATGAGAATACACCTCCCTGATTCCTATATGATTTTGTTTTCTAGCTCTGTATGGAATTACAGAAAGATCATGTGAATATTTTTATATTTGGATGGATTGAAAGAATTTGTCACCCTTTTAGGATGGCTCTTGCCTAGTTATGTAGATACAAAATATGATCTCTGCTTATTTGTGAGTGAAGTAAGGTACATCCCAGATACAGTACTAGAACTGAAGCTGCCTTTGCAAAAATTGTAATAGTGAGAAAATTATGACAGTGGGGGAGATCTGATCTAGCCAACTCCCCTCGTCTTGAGCCTTCAAACTGCTTTTAATTATTCCTTGGCTGCTTAAGCCAAGCCACTTTTGGGAGGCATTTAATTTACAGTTTAAAATGATAGTAGCCTTTCCCCAAAACTCAACCACTTTTGTAAAGCTAATGAGCGACCACCAGGCTAGGCGGATAGAGGGGGCTGAATTCTGCTAAGGTGTAGACGTAAAGAATTGCCAATCACTATTCAAGAGATCAAAAGATATGCAGTTTCCCCAATTGATTACTCCTGCAGACAGCATCACTATTATTGAACCTAAGATTGGCCTTTTGAAATGACTTTACGGATTCTTTGCATATCTGACACCTGGCTTCACCCGGACTTACCAACTGCTCTTGTGGCCTCACCAGACGCTATTCAGCACACAGGAGGATCATCTCCCACAATCCTATGACTGCACCCCCCAACCAATCAGCAACAAACATCCATTGCCCAGCCACTCCCATCACTTCCCCAAAACAACCTTTGAAAAACCCCAAGGTCACCTGGTGGGGTGGCTCACACCTGTAATCCCAGCACTTTGGGAGGCCGAGGAGAACGGATCACCTGAGGTCAGGAGTTCAAGAGCAGCCAGGTCAACATGGAGAAACCCCGTCTCTACAAACATACAAAAATTAGCCAGGCATGATGGCAGGTGCCTGTAATCCCAGCTACTCAGGGGATTGGGGAGGGAGAATCGCTTGAACCCAGGAGGCGGAGGTTGTAGTGAGCCGAGGTCGCGCCATTGCACTCCAGCCTGGGTGACAGAGTGAGACTCCATCTCAAATAAATAAATAAATAAAACCCCCTAACCTAGAAGCCTTTGAGGAGATATAATTCTCTCTCCCCCATGGCATGGCCAGCCTCCATGTCAATTAAACTCTTTCTTTACTGCAACCATGTGTAATTTTGTTTGTGCAGTGGGCAGGAGAACCCATCAGGTGGTTAAAGAATTCACTATGGCAGGTGGGGTTGGAGAACAAAACGGGACTTCATCTGAGAGATTTGAGACTTTGCATCCAGCACAACATTCTCACCTTACCTGAATGCACTTCCCTGGAAACTGATGCTCCCGATGTTACCAGATACAAAGTGCTGGATGAACCATCCTTCTAGTAAATTCAAATGAGTGATAGACAATAAGGCTCATTCCTTGCTGGGATCATAAAGGGGACTATATTCAATTACTTATTAAAAGTCTAGAGAAGATGATACTTAAGCCATGTTTAAGTGTCAGTATAAAGGCAAATGTGACTCTCGGGGAAAGCTAACAAGTAAATGAGAGACTAAAAAAATAGGCCGGATGAACTAAGAGTTTGGGTTTTTAGCTAGGGATTCTAAACTCTCTCTTTGACAACTAAGAGCCATTGTTGTTTTTGAACAAAAATGAGGCAATATGAAAAAAAGATATAGTGTGAAAAGTTTATGTAGTAATATGTAGGAAGAGATTAATAGGCAAGAATGTCAACTAGATGGCATTTGATAACTAATTCCATATTGAGTTCTCCTGTCTCTTTATTTTCCTGGTGTGCATATCTGTCACAATTCCAACCCGAATGAATCTAAATACTTGCTTTCTCTAATTTTGCCATACAGAGTCCCAGTTTACACATGTTGCCTTGATACTCCTGGTTCGCACTCTTTCACTTTCAAAAGTCCTCTCATTTGGACGAGAAATCTTATGGCCACCCTGATGTTGCCCAGCCACTCTGTTGAACATCTTGTATGCTGGACTCATTCAATCATTCTCCTAAACCCGCCTTTTATTGCTGAAGTTCCAAGGTTCAGTGCTGAACCCTAGGCTCGTTCTCTCCTGGCTCCATGTTCTTTCCCTCTGAGCATTTGAATTCATGACACTGGCTTAAATTTTCACCTACTTAAAGATACTTCACATATTTATATTTTTAGCATAGGCCTCTCTTTTGAGCTCCAGACCTAACCTTCTAGTTGGTATCTGCACATGGATCCCAACTGCAAAGTCATCTCAAACTCAACCTGTCTGAAAGCCCAATGAAGATTTATAGCTGAGGCTACCCTTCCATCCCCAAAACCCCAAACTTTGGATTGTCTCCAGTGTGCTCTCTCCTGGTAGACCTCATACCACTCATTCTGCACTCAAGCCAGAATCAAGGACTTATCTTGACCTGTCACTTTCCTTCATTCCCACATCTGATCTCTCAGCAATCTATGTCACCTTAATTCCAAATACAGTAAGTCTTCACTTAATGTCATCAATAGGTTCTTAGAAAGTGCCACTTTAAGCAAAATACTGTATAATGAAAACAATTTTACCATACAGTAATTGATACAAACAAGAGTTAAGTTCCTACTGCCTATTTCTGGTCACAAAAATATCACACAATTTTAAATAAAGGCCTCTACTATTAACCATTGAAATACATGTGAGCTTTAAGAAAGATTAATTTAAAAAGTAAGATCATTATTTACCCAATTATTGAAGTTCAGAGTCAAGGGAGGCTGCAGCCTGTCCCAGCAGTTCAGGGTGCAAGGCAGGGCCAGCCCTGGACAAGACGCCAGCCATCCCATCTCAGGGTACACTCATTCATATGTACCCACACTCACTCACACTCCAGCAATTGACCTAATGCATAGATCTTTGGGATGTGGGAGGAAACAGCAATACCTGAGAAAACTCATGAAGGGCTGGGCGTGGCGGCTCACACCTGTAATCCCAACACTTTGGGAGGCCGAGGCAGGTGGGTCACCTGAGGTCAGGAGTCTGAGGCCAGCCTGGCCAACATGGTAAAACCCCATCTCTACTAAAAATACACAAAATTGGCTGGGTGTGGTGGTGCATGCCTGTAATCCCAGCTACTAGGGAGGCTGAGGCAGGATGATTGCTTGAACCTGGGTGGCGAAGGTTGCAGTGAGCCGAGATCATGCCACTGTACTCCAGCCCAGGAGACAGAGTGAGTCTCCATCTCAAAACAAACAAACCAACAAACAAAAAAAACATGCAGATTTCAGGGGAACATGCAAACTCCACACAGGCAGGGGCCCAGGCCTGGAATTGTTTTGTTTTGATTTGTTTTGTTTTCTCCTTGTCAACAGTCCAACAAAATGACAGCATTTGAGGACCTGCTGCAGCATTCCTCCTTACGTCTCCTCCCCACCACCATGATCACCCAAGCCGCTGTAATTAGTCATGAATGAATGCAGAAAGCGCATTACTACACTCTACATTGACATTAGCCCCTAAAATCTTCTGTTTGCCATGGGGCCACATATTTCTTTTTTTTGTTTGTTTTACTATAAATCTGATCATGTCTATCACCCAGGTGCATTTTCAAACAAATCAATAACCCCATTTTCCTTCAAATCAATATAAAAAGATGCCCCCTTCCTCCTCTCCGGCCTCCTCTGATGTCACCCCTCTCCTGTGCTCTGGCCATATGGCCTGTTCTCCATTCTCCTGATGGCCTCAGCTCCTTCTCACCAGGCACGCTTTGCACTTTCTGTCCCTACTGCCTAAAATATTTCTTTCCTAGTACCCTCGCCTGCTTGAGGCCTGCTTCTTTCTGGCTCAGCTTAGTCTTCACTATCTCAGGAAAATCATCTTCATGATTTGGGCTTTCTTAAAAAAGCAAATCTACAACTTAGGGAGACAACTGAAATTTTGCTGATATTAGAGATCAGTAAGGAAAAAACCTAGAAAGAAAACAGGAGTTCAGGCCTGAAACTTGAGAAACTTGACCATTTAAACACAGGATGGATAGGGAGATAGAGACAGTGAAGAGAGTAGGGGAAGCCAAAAAACAAAGTTCTCACTCATTTAAGTAGTCAAAACTTTGCCTGTGATAAATAGATGTTAGCATATCTTCACATTATTTTTGACTGCTGCCTAATTATCTCCCACTTGTTCTTGTGGAGGAATCATACGTGTGACATTGGAGTATTCCTAATTCTGGTTCATCTCTCTGTAATCAGCTATTTCACCACCTGTGAAGTATCATTTACCTCATTTTATAAAGGATGAAATACAGAGGAGAGAAGTTGAGCCATGTGTATGAGGTCACAGAGCCAATGACAGGGTCAAGATTGGAACTCAGAAGCCAGAGCTGTCCAACCTGAAGTCCAAGCACTGCACCCTGTTCAGCAGAGCTTCCAAAGAATGACAGCCTCTAATCCACTGCTCCCTGTAGCTTCAGATTGGCAAAAAATGACAAATCCAGGCTAGATCAAAGACTCTCAAGGCAATCTGCTCCTTGACTGGGAGTCAAAGATGCCAGGGTTAGCTAGGTTCTGAAATGACCTTAATCCATATTTAGCTAAAAACAGACCACATATTCTGGGCTTTTCAGGTCACATTAACGTATTTCAACTAACGAGACCAATACTACCCAGGGTAAGGTCCCAGCCAGAGATTTATTCTCCTGTAATAACTGGAGCTTACTGAAAGTGACATAACTAAGAAAGACACACAGGAGTCGCAGTGTTGCAGCTGTTTTAAGGCCTTAGTACAGTGAAGCATGATGGGTTTTTCAGGCACCAGTGAGGACCTTAGGGCATGGGAGGAGGAGCTGTGTGCATGGACTGGCAACACATGGCGGATGCAGGCTAGAGTCCCAAGCTTATTGTCACAGCTGCCTTCCACCTAAGGGGGAAAGCTGGAACTTGGGCTTATTGCCTCCCAGAGGTGGACTTACTGTGCAGAGAATGGAGCCCAGGCTTCAGGGTTCATCTCTTGTTCAACCCTCTAAGGAGGATGAGAGTTGATGGGAAATGCAGAGGACTGCGGGTGGAGAGGAGATGCCAGGTTGCAATCAGGAAACTCTCTATGCAAACATGTTTCAATGCATTGCCTAAAAAGAACACAAAAGGAGGACCTGCATCTCCCAGTCTCTGCTAACTTTGGTGAATTCTCTCTGCTTGTAAATTTGTGGGTTTTTTCTTAAAGAGAGCCAAAAAAAAAAAAAAAAAGTATAAGCTTTAGGATCTATAGGAGAAGATACCTGTTTTTTGAGTCCTGGAGATTATGACCTTAGGTTTCTCTTTATATATGTCCTTTAAATCCATTGCTAGACAGGTAAGCTAGGGAAGGAAGATACTGCCTGAAATAACATGGTGGTCATGAGGGAATCTTCCTACAGGTTTCAAAAAGAGCGGGTACTCTCTCAAAATCTCTACAACCATACTTGTTCATTTGGGTGTAGAAAAAATGATATAGGACTGAATAATATGCATGACTGAGCTAATTCATAATGACAAGTATTGGCTGGGCGTGCTGGCTCACGCCTGTAATCCCAGCACTTTGGGAGGTCGAGGTGGGTGGATCATCTGAGGTCAGGAGATCGAGACCATCCTGGCTAACACATTGAAACCCCATCTCTACTGAAAATACAAAAAATTAGCTGGGCGTGGTGGCGGGCGCCTGTAGTCCCAGCTACTCGGGAGGCTGAGGGAGGAGAATGGTGTGAACCCAGGAGGTGGAACTTGCAGGAAGCCAGTGAACTAAGGTCGCGCCACTGCACTCCAGCCTGGGAGACAGAGTGAGACTCCATCTCAAAAAAAAAAAAAAAAAAAAAAAGACAAGTATTACCAAATCTCTGATAATTTACTGTGCAATGTAGACAAAAATGAGTTTGTGTGCCATTATGCTGCACGTATTTGTACACGTTTGTGTTGATGTGTGTTTGTGCTTCATTTATGCGGTGACTACTGAGGAGAATATTGATTTGTGAGGGAGAGATAGAAAAAAAACAGAGATGTGAAAGAAGGCAAAAGAGACAAATAGAGGGAGACATGGTGAGTAGTGGGAAATGAGAGTGGGAAGAAATGATGGATAGAGGGAGTGAGAGTGGGGTGAAAGAAGGCAAGGAGTTCAGGTGACACAGGGTTTTCTAATCATCAGAATCAAGGTCATCTTGACCTCTTTAAGAAATAAAGTTATTAATTTTTTTTTAAAAAGTCTTATAGTGGTCTAAACAAAGTGATTCTCCATAAAGTACTCTCTCTTCTTGTCACTCGGGCTCCAAAGGGGAGTGGAGGAGGATGCCATATGTTGTAGCTTTTTAATTCTCATTTCACATTTTTGATGAATGTGTCTCAGAGGGGCCATTTCTGCCAATGGCAAAGTTTCTTTATGTTTTGGAATGTGCCTTCTAGCAGTCACACAAAATCTCACCCTGCAAATTGCTGGGGAGCTTTGGAACTTTGAAATAAAGTAACCATAATCGGTAGTAAGTTCAGGTAGCACAATTAAACTGAAGAACCAGGAAAACAAAGTACTAGAAATGTGTTCTGTGTTCAACTAAAGGACATCATTACTTTTAGAAAATTATGCATTGCCCCAAAGCACCTTAGTATTGGGACTAGTCATCAAATATCTCAGCTTCACAGTTACTTTGTTATTCCTGATTATTATTGTTATTATTATTATTACCATCATAAATGGCTGACTAGTCCGAGTTACCTTCATTTTTGCTTATTACTGAAACTCTCTAATTGCTCCTTCATATTTATAGGATGGTGGACTTTCAATTTGCAACATACAATATTTGGATCGAACAATACACATCTCTGATTCTACTTACACCAATACCTAATATCATCATGGTGATTACAGGTGACAATGGTGATGATGATGGAAAATAAAGAATAATGAGGAGAAGGCCCTCTGATTGATTTCTTGAGCATTTATCCACTTTAACAGCAGTTCCCAGATGGGAAGTAGCATAGCTCAGCCTTAAATTCATGCCCTTCAGGATCTGTGGCTCTCACCAATATCATGAGGCTAAACTCCCACCAGAAAATAGAGGCAATCCATGATATAAAGGTACGCAATTCCCAGATTGAGACTCCTTTCCCACTACTTGTGAAAGCATCCTTTTTTGTTCATCCTTAGGTCACCAGAGCCCTCGAGATAATCTGGCACACGAAAGGTACTCAGTCCTTGTTTCCTGAATGAATTATTCAATGGATGGAACAGCTGCTGATGGAGGCTCAGAACGCTTCTCAGTCTCTACACACAGCATGGAAACCTGGTCCTAAATATCAACTTACAGATCTCACCTGTTTGCTTTGGCCATTCCTAATAATAGACACATTGGGATATTATATCAAGATTACAGTGTCTGATATTTTCAAATTGGGGTAAATTTGGCCTGTATCTAGCAGGAACAATTCCAATCTAATAATATGCAGACTTAAGACTCATATGGGAATATGCAGGCTTGACTCATCAAGGGGAAGGCCAAATACTTATTTCTTGTGGAAATCTCACTGGTTACAAAATACATTAAAAATATAGAATCTGAGAGAGTAATAAAATCAGATTTCCCAACAATGAAGCATACTAGCCACATTCAGTATCATTTAAGAGCAGTTATTACTGGCTCTCTGTAGTACTGAGAAAGCCAACTGTATCATAAATAGTTCTGCATTTCCAGAGAACCTAGCTAATTTTAGACATTCTGTCAGAAGTTCATCTCTGCCTGAAAGGGCTTTGAAAATAAAAGTAAAGGCGAACAGGCAAATAAAAGTTAAAGAGGAGAGGGTGGGGGCAGAGAAGAAGAGGGAAGAGGAGGAGAGAAGGGAAAGGAAGAAAGAAAATAAGTAAGGGATGGAGGGAGGAAGCTGGTTTAATTTTTCACTTCCTTGATATTGAAGAACTGCGTTGGTGAGCAAGAAACTGAAGTACAAATTTAGCTCCTGTATTATTTTCATTGATATATTTCTATTGCTTAGCAAATTTCTACAAAAATTTTGGAATGTTGTCAGCTTTGCATCTAAAATTTTCCTCATGCCTGTGGGTGTGTGCATAAATATGTATAAACATGAAGTTATCTGAGATGTTACTGCCAGAAGGGCTCTTGAGAGCTGTTCTTGAGGTGAACAAAGAGTTACTAGCAGAACCATGAAGTCTGCTAATGTTCCTGAATTCTGGCTTCCCAGGTCCAAGTAACTGTTGGGAGCACACACACAACTGGATTCTGACATCCTTGGCGAGGAGTAAGACTTAATACCATTTGGCTGGGGGTGCCCCAGGGCAGGTGGTATACTTTCACCTCCTCTGAAGTCTTTCTCTCTTTAATTTTATTCTCCTCTCTTTTTGTCATTATCCAAGGCCTGTGAGTTAGGAAAAAATTAGCCTTTCCTTCCAGCCAGTAACTCTGTGTAAAGCCTTTTGAGCACGGCACTAAAGACTACTTAGAGTCAATGGGTACCTTGGGTGGACTATTCCACTGTTGAGATATCCAAGTCACAGCTGGAAAAACACTTTAACATCAGATCACTAAGCCCTGCTCCTGGTGCTGGAGATATCATCTGCCTCACACCCGAGGCATGAAAGAGCCACATCTGGGCATTGTTTACACTCAGAACCATGGTACTGCCTCAGGGTGGTGCCTGTTTCAGTAAAAAGACAAAAATCTCTGTGTGCCACCTAGAGAAGAGTTGGTTATGAGAATCATCTCACAACTCTCCCAGCTTCCTTTGGGCTTTAGATTATATTCTGACCACTTCTGAGTTCAGAGGACTATAGTCCCTCATTTTTGTGTCAGTGTGGGAACCCAAGGTGAGGAGAATGGATGTAGAGGCAGGGGCACTCCGCTGTGGACTCCAGTCAGAAACACAGAACTCTGCTTTTTTCAACTTAAATCAGGTGCTGTTCAAACTCCCAAAGATGGAAAGGAGGTTTATGTAGAATCACTGTTGCATTAAAGTTTTTCAATGATGTGCAAGTACCCTACTACACGCTGTATATGTAATGTATCATGCATTTATTAAAGTCATCTCACAAATGTTTATTACCATATCCAAGTATAAAAATGAATAAACATATGGCTGGAGTAAGAAGAATAAGGAGTCCTATTTTCAGATTACATCTGGAAAAGCAAACTGAGCAACAGAAAGCCATGATGGGATTTAACAGTGGAGGATAAGGGGTCAGAATTGGGATAGAAGTCAGATCTGCAGTTTGTAAAGAACTCTAGCCATGGTGGGAAGATGATTCAAGGGGTTAACTATATGGCAATATCAAAATAGAAAATATTTAACATTCGTCCAGAAAATTATAAATGGTAACTTGGGCTATGGTGGTGGAAATGGAGATGAAAGTGAAATGGATGGATCTGAGAGACAGAAAATCAATTTTTTTAAATGCAAATAAGGGAAAGAGTAGTGTCAGAGGGAAGGCTGAGGATTTCAGACTATGGAACCTGATGGGAATAGGGTCTCACTCCAAGAAGCATACCTGGAAAACAACCAGGTTAAATGGGATAATTAACATTTTAGTTGTGAACAAGTTGAATTTAATTTTCCATTCAGACAGTCAAGGGAAGGAGTTATGAACATCTATATCTCTCTAGAGAGTTTTGAGCTATAATAAAGGTTTGAGGACTTGCTCACATAGATGATAAAGAATAGCACCAAGGAAGAGAATACGGAGTAATTTATGAAGGGGGTCTGAGAGCATAAGCAGAGGCTCTCCAGCAAGTGTTGGCTTAGAAGAAAAGGCTCAGATTGCAAATGGATCTGTAAAGAAGTAGTAGCCATTGGGAGGCAGAGGCCAGCGGATCACCTGAGGTTGGGAGTTTGAGACCAGCCTGACCAGCCTGGTGAAACACTGTCTCTACCAAAAATACAAAAATTAGCTGGTCGTGATGGCACTTGCCTGTAATCTCAGCTACTCTGAAGGCTGAGGCAGGAGAATTGCTTGAACCTGGGAGGCGTATGCTGCAGTGAGCCGAGATCGCACCACTGAACTCCAGCCTGGGTGACAGAATGAGACTGTCTCAAAGAAGAAAAAAATGAAGTAGTAGCTAGATAGTTGGAGCAAAGCTAGTAGAGTGGATGTCCAGGGAAAAGAAAAGTCACCACAGAGAGGGTGGGTTCAACAGGTAAAATACTGTTGAGATTTCATGTGAAATAAGCACTCAGAAATGTTCTTTGCAGTCTGTGATGTGGAGGTGCACTGAAGTTACTGAATTGATAGGTCAAGGAATCTAAGCAGGATAAATAAAGAAATGAAAATGTTAAGGTTGCTGGTCTGGTATTAAAAAAAAAGGGATCAAAGGACTAGAGATGCTTAAGAAGGTTAATAAAATATCAAGGTAGGTATTACTGAATCAACCAGTCATGAGGAGACAGTTTTCTGAGAGCACAGCAATGGAATTAGTATAGAGTTGAGGATTGGATCCAAAGTGTGATCATGAAAGTGGGTGGATGTGATGAAGTGGAAGAAAAAATTATTGGAGATGAGACTGTCAAGGTCATGTGTAGAACTGGGATAATAGCAACATTTTAATAAAAGATGGTGTCTACAAAAATGTGTTGATGATAATCAACAGACTAGGATGAATTGTGACATATTGTATCTCAAAGAATAACACTATTGTTCAAGAACTGAAGAAGTACATGCTATACGAAGGGCTTGAGTAATCAGCAGGATATCAAACCTACTTTCAGAACCTGAGGAACAAAAGGGGAACATAGAAATCAGCCTTCTCTGAAGAAGGTCAACAAGGTGCCGTCAGGTTTCAGGAAAGGGATAGAGCAACCAATCAGAACAATGGCTGGGAATGAAAATAGAAGGATACTCATCAAACATGGAGCTGAATTCCACACAACATGGTGGAAAACTGAAAAAACGGAAATAATGCACATCATCATGAGAAGGCAGAGAACATGGATCATGAGCTGTAGAGTATTGATGAAAAGAAAGATGAGATACTAACACTTTGTTAGTTAGCATTCAGTGACAAAAATTAGAATGAGAGACCTGGTTGTGGTGATCTTTGTGGTCTCTTCAACTCGGGGCTGTGATGCTTTTGTCAATGAGTTCTGGCCTCACTAATGACTAGTTACTGGACCATCATGGAGTGAAAGCTGGAGGGTGGGAGTGCATGCTGTGGGACCAGGGATGACAGTGACCCCAGAGACTATTGCTCATACTCAGCCATCATGTGCCTCACTGAGAAGCTGAGAAAGTTATGGAACATAGTCCATCAAATTTTATGAGTTCATGGACACCCCCTGAAGATTCTCCATCCATAAGCCTCAACTTAATTACCATGGTCTGCATTATTAAGACTAAACCCCAAACTGCTTAACTTTGTTGCTAATATGATAACTTTAAATAGCTTGTGCCTAGTGGGCTTGGGACACGTTCCCGGAAATAATTAATCTGGATGAAACCAATCTTCCTTTCTATTTATTAAGAAATGCCTTTTCCCCAACAATTAAAAGAAAATCTTCATTAGCAAATTGTTACTAATCTACTACTGATGGAAAACAATCTCGGGAGTGTGTGTCTCAAATGTTTCACAGCTTACTAGATTTATTGGCAGCATATCTACTTTTAAATCAGCTAGTACTAAAGATGGACATGATGAAACTCATGGAGGAGAAAAGGTGGTGCAGAGAGTAATGACAGAAATTGTATGGCAGTATTATTTAAACTATTTATTAGTTCAAAGTTTGAATCAGCCCCAGTACAATTGTCACCATAGTGTAATGATGCATGTATTATGGCCAGACAAATTCCTTTTAGAAGCGTGGGGGTAAAGGTGTAAGAGAAAAACAGATTTGAGCACATTAAATATCAAACTGTAAGCCTGGGGCTTCTTTATTCCCACCAAATGAAAAGCCTTCCCCAAAGAGTAGACATACCATGAATCAGCATAATAAGGCTGCCCAGTTCATTGATCCAAGCTTCCCATAAATCTTACATTCAACTGTGGCCAGTGACCTCACAGGTCAATTGGCTTGGGTGGGTTTCCTGAATCAGGCAGTGCCCTTTGCCATTGGTTTTTCAAACTCCAGATATAATTTGGGAATTGAAGGCTTCCTATAAATGTATCCATTATTGATGGGCAACCTGAAGCAAGTGGAAGGTTGGCTGTAACCTCAAGTGTCTTCTTACAAACCTGATGTTTCTAGTGTTTGTGCTAATATCATTTTCTAGTGTTTGCAACAGTGCTCATGTCCTCCTTTGACAAGAACACATCTTCCCAAAGCTGCAAACACTTGATGAGCTGTTGACATTGTTGAAGGTCTCGCTGAGCTCAGGGCACACTGTGTTTTCAAAAAGGTCAGTGAATATTATCTTTTTTACTCCGTGTTGATTGATGCCAAGGCTTGGTGATCCTAGAATTATCTTTCCTCTTTTGCTAACTCCTTAGGTTTGGATATGTGCTTATGAGGCTCTTGTTAGAACAAGATACCCAGCTAGGTTATAGCTCTCCCTCATATCTCCTCTCTTCACAGTCCTTTTGAGGTCTACATTCTCTGTACACCCTGGTGATTTTGTTTGTCCCATACAAAAATTAGAATTCTAATTGACTTATGCAATTAAATCCCAGGAAACCTCAATGGCAGATGAATTCAGACAACCTCAGCCCCTGGTTAGACTCAAGCTCTGACTCCTGTGGTCCATGTCATAACAGAGGTTCCTCTGGGAAAACTGTCAGTAGCCATTGACTGACTCTGTAAGGACATTGGTTCGGTTCATTTATCTCTTTGAGACTCAGTTTTCAATGGGAATAATTATTCATTTTTGCTTGGAGACTGCTAGTTATCTATCCAATATTATTCTGCCTTCTTTCTTGGTAAGAGAACATGGTTTTTTATTTGCAATGGCAATAAGTACATCTAATTATCTAAGAGATTACAGATAGAAGTCATGAAATGGGCTTCAAGAAAGGCTCTTTTTACCCCATGTTGTCTTTTCCTTCTTCCTACCTGGAATACAGTTTCATTGGCTGGGGCTCTAGTAGCTGTCTTGTAACCTTGAGGATGGAAGCTTCATGCTAGGGAGGGCAAATATAAAGTTAAAAGAAGCATGTGGCCTCAAAGTCTTTATAGAGCCTTTATACATGCTGTTGACTCTTACCTCAGGTTCTAATTATTTGAGGGAGAGATGTACTTCTACCCTGCCTAAGGTTTTTTGGCCAAGTCATGAGGATCTAAATGTTATGCTCCCTCTCAGTGATGGAGAGGGGCTTAAACCTGGGAGTTCATGTGAAAACGCTAGTGCAGTAGCCGGGCACGGGCACTTGGCACATATCCATTCCCTTGCTCTGTGGCTTCAGCCTGGCTCTTCTGAATTGTCCACGTGGCTATCTGAACTATGGTTGACTGTCTGTGCCTGCTACTGAGTGCTAAAGTTGTTTCCTGTGTGGTTTTGAGACAAATACCTTGATAATTTCAAGGACTGTTTTGTGTCTAAGCATCTTTTAGAGGATAGAATACCCCAGGCCTTCTATTAATTATAAATACAGTTTGTGAATTGGCTCATGTGAATTCATGATTCAAAAAAAAAAGAAGAATCTGTTTGAGCCTTGCCGATGGCTTTAAAAGTTTTCTAAAGCAGAGTGTGATTACACCTGATGGACAAATAGTCCAAAGCCTGCAGGGCACTTCTTGCCCCCTACCCACACCCTACTTCGTGAGTTGCTTTGTATTCACACAAAAAAGTCATTTTAAAAACACAACAAAAGATATGAAAGAAAAGAAAAGAGACAGCGAGGACAGCAAACAATATGAATCTATTGCTTTAGAAAAAGAACTATTCATGTACAGCAAACATGACATCAATATTGCCAACAATTGCAGGGGCATTTGGCTTTGGGCTCTCTTTCCTGGCTTGTTTTAATCAGGGCATTGGGAGGAAGAGATGCTTGTCCTCAAAACCCTCTGTGACAACTGGGTTCCCACCCCCAGCAGCTGGGAAACAGCTTCGCCACTGATGAGGCGTCTGTAGATCTGAGTTTGTTAGTTCAAAGGCATGAAGCTTTAATGACCCAAGGGTCCCTGTTTAATGCATTTATTTGGAGCATCTGTTCTTGTTCCTTATTCCAAACATTTGATTAGTGCTTGTGTTTTGTGTTGGGTAGCAACCCAACTTCAGCAGACCAACCTAGACCACCTCAGCAGACCACTGGGGCTTTTACAGTCATGCATACATCAATACGCCACACACATGGTCTTAGCTCTGGCTACAGACTTACCATCATTGAACACCTGCCCAGCACCACACAGGCATGCATGTGCACACACATGCACGCACACAAACACATGCACACAAATATATCAGAGGACCAATAATAGAAAGGCACATAATAATTTTAGTAGCCCTATGAATTGGCACAGTAATAGGGAGGTAAATGAAATAAAATTACTCAAAAGATATGCCTCTCTCTCTATATATACACATTTGTGTGTGTATTTAATATCACATATGTAATATTACTTATATATACTTGTTACAATATATAATAGACATTCTATATATTTAATATGCTGTTTATATATCTATATGTGTACATTATATTAAAATATATATGTGTGAGTAAGGTTGTATATTCAGGGACTGGGGAGAAGGCTGTTTTCCTCAATAGAATTCAATCTCCAAGAGAGAGGACTTGAGTCAGTTTGTGTGTTGGTTTGCTGTAACTACTGTATCCCAGCTCCTGAAACAATGCCTAGGATATAGTAAGAGCTCAGTGAGAAACTGTCAGATGAGGGAATGAGTAAATATTTAAGTAAGAACTTCCAGCAATTAGCATATGGTCTGGTATACAGGAAATGCTCAGTAAATATTGGTCAAAGGAGTTAATGTACGCATGCATGATTTAGGAAAAGTAGATTCTTACCCCTCACTACATACAGATTAACATATTAACAGTAAAGCCATCCAACTTACATAAATAACTTAGAAAAAATAGGATAGGTTCTAAAAACGGAAGAGGGAGGATATTGAAAATAAAAGAAGCCGGGCGCGGTGGCTCACGCCTGTAATCCCAGCACTTTGGGAGGCCGAGACGGGCGGATCACGAGGTCAGGAGATGGAGACCATCCTGGCTAACACGGTGAAACCCCGTCTCTACTAAAAAATACAAAAAACTAGCCGGGCGAGGTGGCGGGCGCCTATAGTCCCAGCTACTCGGGAGGCTGAGGCAGGAGAATGGCGTGAACCCGGGAGGCGGAGCTTGCAGTGAGCTGAGATCCGGCCACTGCACTCCAGCCTGGGTGACAGAGCGAGACTCCGTCTCAAAAAAAAAAAAAAAAAAAAAAGAAAAGAAAAGAGGGAGGACATAAAAAAACAATGATAGCTTAGCCTGGCCAGTTTTCATACCAAGAAAACTACAGACCATTCTCTGTCCAAGTAAAATAAAATTAAACTGATAAGAAGTGAACCGTAAACAAAATATATTATTACTAAATTGACAGATAAAGAATGGAGAGCACGCTACAAGAAACGCAAACAGGTAGAAAAAAATAACAGGAACGCAAGAGATAATTGGGTAAAGATCCTGAGCAGAAATCTCAGTACTGTTCCATGTAAAATTTATTTTTATCTGAAGTTTAGCTGTGAAGAGAGGGTTGGTCGTCAAAATTACTCTGAAATTTATTCGAACACTGCAATTATCTGGCTATTAGCACTGCCACTTTACATTAATGTCTTTAATTTCACTTGCAAAAGCAATTTTAATGTCCACCAAAGTTTCCTGAGAAAACTTAGCATTTCACCAAATCTATGCATTAGACATTTCAAAGGAAGAGTGAGTCACTAACAGCATGACTACAGAGATTCAGCTTTCAAAGTGTTCCAATAAATTGTGAATTTAGGGGGCCAAATGTTTTAACACTGTCAGGAAAACACTGATAATGAAAAAATAGCAAATCTGGAGGCAGTTGGACAATTTATTTTATCTATTGATTGCAGTAGTCACTTTATTTCTTTTCTTTTCTTTCTTTCTTTCTTTCTTTCTTTTTTTTTTTTTCCCAAGACAGAGTTTCGCTCTTGTTGCCCAGGCTGGAGTGCAGTGGCCCGGTCTCGGCTCACTGCAACCTCCACCTCCCAGGTTCAAGTGATTCTCTTGCCTCAGTCTCCGCAGTAGCTGGGATTACAGGCACCAGCCACCAAGCCCAGCTCATTTTTGTATTTTTAGTAGACAGGGGGTTTCACAATGTTGGCCAGACTGGTCTTGAACTCCTGACCTCAGGCGATTCGCCCGCCTCAGCCTCCCAAAGTGTTGGGATTACAGGCATGAGCCACTGCGCCCAGCCATCACTTTATTTCAAATAGTGTCCTCCTTTAGCAGCTATGGGCATCTTACATGACCAGTGCTACCAGTTCCAAGAGTCCAGTAATAACAGAAGCAAAGGCAACCATTGGAAGATGAGCAGGATTGATGACACTGCCATTACTAGAGTCATTCATGGTAAATAAGATATGGCAAATTTATCCCTGACCTTTTTTTTTTTTTTTTGAGACGGAGTCTTGCTCTGTCGCCTGGGCTGGAGTGCAGTGGCCAGATCTCAGCTCACTGCAAGCTCCGCCTCTCGGATTTACGCTATTCTCCTGCCTCAGCCTCCGGAGTAGCTGGTACTACAGGCGTCCGCCACCTCGCCCGGCTAGATTTTTGTATTTTTTTTAGTAGAGACGGGGTTTCACCGTGTTAGCCAGGATTGTCTCGATCTCCTGACCTCATGATCCGCCCGTCTCGGCCTCCCAAAGTGCTGGGATTACAGGCTTGAGCCAATCTCTGAACCTATTAAAACAACTACTGATTTTTTTTTTCTTTAGAATGCTTTTCTTTATTTGTTTTCCTTTGTTTTGTTGGAGACAGAGTCTCGCTCGCTCGCTCGCTCTGTCACCCAGGTTGGAGTGCATTGGCACGAGCTTGGCTCACTGCAACCTCCACCGCCCATGTTCAAGCTATTCTCCTGCCTCAGTCTCCTGAGTAGCTAGGACTATAGGCACCTACCACTACACCCAGCTAATGTTTTGTATTTTTAGTAGAGATGGGGTTTCACCATGTGGCCCCGAACACCTGACCTCAAATTATCAAATGTCCTCCCAAAGTGCTGGAATTATAGGTGTGAGCCACTGTAATGTTTTAGTGTATGTAAAAGTTTAAAAAAAAATTTGCAGCGACATCTATACTACTATAATTGCATTTGGGACTATCACATAGAAAGTCCAGACATGTACTTCTCCAGACTTTTGATGATTTTCTGTGAAATATTTTAACGATGGAAGAAAATATCTAGACAATGCACTTGCTACTGTTTGGGATTATTCTAAAATATAACCTTGATACATGATTGTTTCATTTGCAATATTTATTTCTTTCCTTATGTCTCTGGTAATAAATCCACTCCCAGATTTCAAAGATTACTTGAGCTCAGAATAATGAAATCAGTGAATTTGTACTATCTAGAACAAGCCATTAATGTTTGAAATTCCATTGTCAAAGAGTCAACAATTATGGCCTCATCATTCCCATTTAGCATTTCCCAGCTTTATTTAAAAATAAAAACTGTAAAGCCTATTTATTCTCTTCCGCTTCAAAATGGCATGGCTAACATAAACTTCCCTTGTGAAAAATGATTGAAAAAAGTATCTTTTAATAACTTTATCAAGGTTTAATTCATAAACTGCACACTTTTAAAATGCAAAAATTAATACATTTTAATGTAAGTATACATCCATGAAATCATAAATCTCAATCACAATAATGAACGTATGCCTCACCCAAAAAGTTTCTAAGTATTCCTATTTAATCCCTCCCTCCCCCACTTCTACAGTCCTCCTCCCCTGGCAACCACTAACCTGTTTTCTATTATAAATTAGTTTGCATTTTTTAGTATTTTCTCTAAATGGAGTCAATCAGTACATACTCTTTTTTTCTTCTTCTGGCTTTTATAACTTTACATAACAATTCTGAGATTCACAATTCTGAAAAGAAGTAGTATGAACATCTTGTCTGAATCCTGATCTTAAGGAACAAACTTCTAATCTTAACTAAAAATATATTAATTGTAAATTTTTCATAAATGCCATTTACTGAGAAAGTTACCTGCCATTCCTACACTCCCAAGATTTTTTTGTTTATCAGGAATGAATGTTGGATTTTGTTAAATGAGTTTTCTCATTTGAAATGGTTATATGTTTTGTTTTAGTTAGTACATATACTGAATTACGATGATTAATTTTCAAATGTTAATTCACTTTTGTGTCTCTGAGATAAATACTTGTTTGATTATGATGCAATATACTATTTTATATAAAGTGTGGCTGGATTTAATTTTTGAAATAATTAAGGACTTTTGAATTTATGTTCACGGAAAATATTGGTTCATGTTTTTATTTTCTTGTAAAGTCTCTGTCTGGCTTTGGAATCGAGGTAATGCTTGACCTTAGAATTAGTTAGATAATATTTCCTTCTTTAAATATCCTGGAAGAGAAAATAAATAAATAAATAAATAAATATCCTGGAAGAGTTTGTGTACAATCAGATTTTCTTTTGTTTCGTTTCTTTTAAATGTTTGGCAGACTTCAAAAGTGAACCATGTGAGCTGAAAGGGATTTTTTTTTTCTTTCTCTGTGTGTGTAAGCCACCTAACACCATATTCAATTTCTTTTCTAGATATCTATTATGTTATCTATTTTTCCATGAATGAACTCTAGTAGTTTGTATCTTCAAAGTCTTTGTCCATTTCATCAAAGTTGTCAAATTCTTTGACATAACGTTTTTCCTGATAGTTCCTGTTGTCTTTTCAGCGCCTATAGAATGCAGTAATTTTACATCCTTCATTTGTAATGTACAGTTGTGACAGGGTTTTTTTCCCCCCTTTTTCTTGCACAACTGTTAGCCTGTATTTTCCCAGGGTGAATACAGTCTAACAGCTAGCCCATGATTAGCACAGCAAGTTATACAATTTGCAGCTTTGTCTTTCCAAAAAGGACATTGTTTTCTAATTTGCACAAAGCCATCACCATTGGCTACCAACAAACTTATTCTTTCAAGATATCTCAGATTAAAGTACAAACTGATTCATAATTACTTGAAAATAATATTGACATCCAAGAAAAAGAAAATCAGCCACTCAAAGTAAGGTACTTGACTAGCACTCCCTGTATCTCAAACATTGATATATCTTCTTGACATCAAAATGGAAAACAAAACAAAACCCCGTCCCTGATGGAGCTGACCTAGACAGAAGAGAGAGAGAGAGGACAAACAATATACATAAAATAAATAAATGTTATATAGAATGTGATCAGTGCTATGTAAAAACTAAGGAGCCAGAGAGAGTGAAAGAGCAAAGTATGAGGATTTCAAAGTAGGCATCGAAGGCTTTTCTAAGGTTGGTCTTGGTTAGTTTTACCAAGAAGGTGGCAACTGAATTAAAACCTGAAAGAGGTAAGAAAGTAGGAATTGAGACATACGGGTGTGTGGGGAAACCTGCCTGGCATGTTGGAATGAGAGCTTGGAGGCCAGCGTGATAAGGGAAAGAGAGCCAGAGAGGAGAGAGAAGAGAGCCACGGAGGTTGGCAAGGTGGGGGCAGGGCAGATCTTGAGACCCTACATCATGACCTGGCTGAAGTTTTAAAGGATCTTTTATTTTCTAAATTTGAGGGGGTTGTTATAAAATAGAGATATGAGGCATGATATGACAGATAAGAGGGGGCATGTCTTAATGTTTTAGACCCTCCTTCTCCTCCATGACTGCTGATGAAGAAGCAACCTTTCTTACCAGCAGCTTCCAGTCCCTTGCTGGACAGGTACCAGGAAGGGCTGAGATACAATGACAGAGGCTTAGACCGGGGCAAATGGCTCAGACAGGTGGACTGCAGCAAAAGAGAATGGGAAATGAGGGCTAGAGAACTAAAGATTTGGGAAGGAGAAGAAGAGGAGTGGTTCTTTAGGACAAGATATGTAGAGAAAATGACCCTGTAAAGTTTCACTACGATTTGATATGATTTCCATTCTCAGGACATTCAAGAAAACCTAAAGTGGACACCTATGTAATTGTTTAATGCTTTTCTATTTTCAAATTTGGTATTTATTTGATGCAACCATATTAAAATGTACTCTGAGGCTTCCAGCATGTGGAGGTTACTACAAAAGAAAAAAAAAAAAAAAAAAAAAAAGAAAAGTAAAAGATCACCAAAGTTCTTGTAATATAGGTGATAGGATTATGTAAAGATTTTTCAATGTATTGCTCAACTTTTTTATCTGTTGCCAGTGCAGTTATTTAACTTGTGTAATTAAGAAAAAATCTTTTTCAGCTGAAAAGTAACACGTGAACTTGTTTAAAAACTTTAAATTGCACCTGCCTTCTGCATTAGATGCTCTCCCCAGAGGCAAACAGTTTCAACAGTTTCCTGAATATCCTTCAAGAAGCTACTTTTAGATATTAGTTGGAACTCTATGAGAGTCCCTTTTCTTTAGGTTAAAAATGTCAAATATCAGTGATTTCATAGAGTGCAAACTAATACAAGGTCATATGTGTCTTTATTAAAATGAATGAGAAAATTTTACAAAGATGTCCTGACATCTTGTTTGTGTGTGGTTAGTCCTATATCTACATCTCTTTGATATAATTCCAAATAGGTACATATAGATTTATATTATGCTTGCTCATAGTCACATAATATTCTGTTTTATGGACACATGATAATTGATCTAGTTCCCAGTGATGAGCTTTTAAATTGTTTCTGAGATTTTGTTCTTTCAAACAATAGTGTAATCAGCATTACTGCTATCAAGACATGTAAATAGATATGTAGGATAAATAGATATGTAGAAGTAAAATTGCTTGGCTAATTTCTTGTAGCTTTTACTAAATTTGTCTAAAGGATATCTTACTCCCCTTCCCAGGGTAGATGAGGGTATCTCTATCTCCACATTCTTCTAATCCCGTGAATAACTGTCAATTGGATGAAGGAAAATTCATGTCTAATTATTCTAATGTTCCACACCTGAAAAAAAGAAGTGCGCATTTTTCATGCGTGTTTGCACAATCTGTTTCATGTACTTTAAAATATCTTATTGTTTTTATTGATACTTTGATTTTCTATTTTAAGTATATTTCTGTGAATTTAGAAAATTAATGCTTATTTGTTGCAAAGATGTTTACTGCAGGTTGTCATTTTTTCTTTTGCTTTTTAATGCCATTTTTAACTGTAGAATATTTTTAAATGTAACAATTTTATCATTTATTTTTCATTAAGAAAGTATACAAATCATTTTATTTTGTCTTCATGTACTTTCATTGTACTATTCCTAACACAAAAATCCTTGATCCATTTGGAATTTATTCTGATATATAAGAAATAAGACAGTATATCATTTTAAATGAAAAAACCCATTTTATTTAATATATTTTATATAACAGTTAAGGCAAATAAAACTTTCTCAGTAAAATAAACTGCCTACTACTGATTTAGACAACAATTTGCTTTCAGAGTCAACATAAAATTGTTTATTTTTTAAAAACTTCAGAAATTGTACCTATAGCATGTTTTTGGTGGGAGATACATATGACACTTTACAAAAAAAATATCAATACGCAAACTTCTATGTTACCTGAAGATTCACCTACCAAGGAAGGTTTCTTTCCATGGAGAAGAATTATTTCCTATAACGTTTATCTTTAACATATCATTTATTACATTGCTGTATAAATTTCCCTGTCTCTTTAACAGATTCTGAAATCCTTGCAAAAAGAATCATATTTTATTTACCTTGATATCAACAGAAAAAAGTTATGCAATACAGGAAAACAATGAATATATAATGAAATAACTAATGATGAGACTTTCCAATAGGCATGTTTAACAATGTTCATTCATTTATTAATTATGTGTGCTGTGCACACATTTAGAATAAATCTAAGGTGACTATATAATAATACTATTGCTTTATACCTTAACCATATCTGTATGTCTGGAGTAATTTTGTTTTCAAAGATTACACATTGCATGATGTAGGGAGAGAATAACTGCTATTTCTGAATTATTTTTAACCCAAGGTTCATATTCCTGCTCATTTTATTGGAAAATGACACCAAGCTATATTCAGAAGACTGAACACTACACAGTCAGTGAGCACACAACCCTCTTTATTTTAAAGTGATTTGCATGGAATCTTAACTACCTGCCAAAAAGCCTGCAATGAGAGAGAAAATTCTTGAGAATAATAAAATGTGTTTTAAATCCTCTCATTCAGCACAGCTCCTTCAACCTTCATTTAAGAGGGAAAGGGGTCGTGTCCAGCCTATCACCATGATGTGCTCACCTATAGTTGCATCCCATGCAGCCCCAGGAAACAATGGTATTTCTAGCTCCATTTCACAAGCCCCGAAAAACTGCACAAATAATGTAGTGCTCTTGTCTAACTGCTCAGTGCAGCTTACTTTTCAGTTACAAATTTTGGCTGCCACAGAGTCTTGTTAAAAGAAAAGACACCCACAGTAGTATCTAATCTCTGGCTTTGCACCCCCCTGCCACCTAGAAGTGTATGTGTGTGGCATTTCTAAAAGCTGAAGCTTCTAGTCCTCTTGTTTCTGTGATTGTGTACTGTCGCTCAGTAAGTCCTATTTATCCCAACTTGATGAGGCCTTCGCTCTTATGGCACAGCTCATCACCACTTTATTTATTCCTTGCAGCTATTCCAAACCATTGCCCTTCCTCTACTGCTTTCCCCCTCTGTTCCCATTACTTTCACTCTTGGCAGGATCATGGTGATCCATCCTCACCACCTTTTTTTTTTTTTTTTTAAACCTGAACTAGTTGTATGAGAATGGATCCCTTTTCTCATCTTCCAAAGATGTGTCTTATCAACATAATTCCTTTTCATCTCTGAGGTCTTACAAGAAGAAATGTCCTCTCTGCAGAATCAAGTTCTTCCATTTTCTCTTGGGACTTGTTAGTCAAACGCAGAATCTGCAACCCCTCAATCTGCATTTCCACAGGCTCTCCAGGGAGTTTGCATTCAATCACATTTGAAGAACATAAGCCTCAACTGCTCTTCTTTGAGCCCTCCACTAAAGTTTACAAAGATGACAGCATCATCTCTAACATACCTTGCTTCTATCCTGGTAGCTTCTCTTTTTATCACCTACTCACTTCACTGTTCAGTTTGTAAATATGCAACTTCTGTTTTTCTTTACTTACTGATTCCATAAGGCCTTCCTGCCTCGTTCAGCACTCTTAACTATTCCTGGAAATCTTGACAGTTACCAGTGTCTTTCCGCCAAGAGGTATGAAACATGTAAGTTTCAGCTCTAACAAGCCACTTGTTATAATCATCACTAATTGAGCTTTGGTAAGTCTCATGAACTATGATAATAAAATATACTTTACTGCCCAACATGCTGTTTAGCAGAATTATTTATTCATATTCTTTCTGTCCCTCCTGTGCCCTCCAAATACCATTAGCATGTCCAGCCTGATTTGGTTACTTAAAATATCCACTCCAACCCTACAGAAACATTTTGGGGGCTGTATTAGTTATTTGATTTGTTGCTGCATAAGTAACTCAAAACTAAGCAGCTTAAAACAACACATTCATTATCTCACACACATTTGAAAGGTCAGAAATCCTGGAGCAGATGAACTGAGTGGCTGTGGCTCAAAATCTCTCATGACATTGATGGGGACAGGAGGAAAAGAAATTCTAGGCAGACAGGGGCGGGTCCCTGGCAAAGCCCCACCCTCAAGGCGAAAAACCTGAGACTAGCTCGAAGTGAGAACTTACATCCCTGTTTTCCTGCTCGAATGTTGCCTTTTCCAAAACCACCCATGGCCTGCCCCACCCCCCATCCTGTACCTATAAAAACCCCAGGCTCAGCCAGCAGAGAGAAGAGAAGCAGCTAGATGTTGGAGGCTACAATTGGGGAGAAGAGAGAAGCAGTTTGACTTCAGAGGAAAAGCGTGAAGGCCTAACTTCTGAGACAAAGCCATCTGGAGATGGCCAGTCTTCAGGCGAAGATTATCTTCCCACCTCGTCCATCCATCCCTTTTTCAGCTCCCCTTCCTGCTGAGAGCCACTTTCATTGGCAATAAAATCCCCCTCATTTACCATCCTTCAATTCATTTGTGTGACCTCAGTTCTCCTAGATGCTGGATAAGGGCTCGGGAGCCAAGAGTGTGGATACAAAAAGGCTGTCACACTGACCCTTTACCCTCACTGGCAGAAGGCAGCTGCTTCTCGGGCTTCATGGGTTGCAGGCACCCCCTCCAGGTGCTGCTGCAGGGCCCGCAAGGGAGAGTTCACTCCTGCTGGCACCCAAAAGCGCTCATCCTGGCTCCTGCACGAACTCACCTGCATGCTTCCTCCCACCAGGGGCAGATCATAGCAGGTCCAGGTGAATGAAGTGCACCCCTGCTGGCGCCAAAGTGTCTGGCTAGTTCTAGTGCCTCTGCACTCCAGTTCCCGCCTCGCTCACTTGTGTGCTTCCTCCCAAAAGGAGTTGAGAACTGTGGGTTGAGTAAATGAGGCACCCCCTGTGCGAGTTCTGTGAAGGGGTAAGGGAAATGTCCTGCTTCAATGTTGCAGTTCAAATGTCAACTGGGATGCAGTTATCTGAAGGCTTGACTGGGACTGAGCAGGTTTGTTTACCTTGGAACTACTGATATTTGGGGATGAATCATATTTTGTGTGTGTATATATACATATATATATATATATATATATATTTTTTTTTTTTTGAGAAGCCTTCCTGTAAATAATAAGATGTTTACCAGCACCCATGGCCTCTACCCTTTACATGCTAATATTACCCCCACCTCCCAGTTGTGACAACCAAAATGTCTCTAGACATTGACAAGTCAATGGGGGGATAAAATCACCTTTGGTTGAAAATTACAGGCCAAACGCTCTGCTTCCACAGTGGCACACTCATGACTGCTGGCCGAAGGCCTAAGTTCCTCACTGGCTATTGCCAAGGAGTCCTCAGTTCCTTGTCATGTAAGCTTCTCCATAGGACAGCTTGAGTGCCCTTATGACACGGCATCTGACTTTCCCAAGACACAATGACCCAAGAGAGAGCAAAGAACAGCTGTGGTGTCCTTTTTGACCTAGTCTTGGAAGTCTCATTCCTTCACTTCATCAATATTTGTTATAAGTCCCCATTATTTCTCTTTTATTGGACATTTCTCCTTATTAGGAAATATGGAGATCTCTTTATAATCTGGAGATCTCTAAAGTTCTTTTGACACAGACATCACATTCTAAGCTCAGCTTCTTATTCTAGACCTCCCCAGCCTAAAGTGGTCTTCCTGTTCTCAATGCCCACTACCTCACCTTACACTTAGTCCATGTCATCTTCTTCTAACCAATGTAAACTAAACAAGAAAATGAAATTAGTGCACTACAAATAGTTGGCCTAATTTTCTTACTGTTTTTCCTCTTTATCTCAATGGCCTCCTGTTGCTTTCTGCCTTTCTCAACCAGCAGCCCAATTATATGCTTCCATCACTTATAGATTTTTGTATGCAAACTTGAGCTAAAGCTTCTCTGTTTAAATGTGTTAAGTGTCTGAAAGCAGTTTTTCCCAATGTGTGGGCTTGAAATACATCAAAATCACTTGATGAAATGTAAAAATCTAGGCTCCGCGTGGACAGACCAACTCTGTCAGATCTCTGTAGGTGGAGCCCTGGCATCTGCTTCTTTTATAAAAGCTAAATGACTACTGAATCTTTCTGTTTTTCCTTTTTTTAAATGTCTGTAAAAATAGCAAATAAACAATTACGTGATGGTGTGGAAGTTCTTTTGAATTACCAAGGAAAAATATGTACCTCAAACTTTTTCTGTGTCTGGAAAATGACTTAACCAGTTAACCACTGTTACTTAAACTGATGTGGATGCATGGCCCAGCATTCCCTGACATGCAATCAGTAGTAACCTACTGAAATTTTAGTTCTAGTGTCCATGGTAATCAATGGCAAAAATCATTCACCAAAATTTGCCCATCGCCCTTGTGACTATTTTTTTTAGCTGTTGAGACACAGATGTGTCCCTCATGCTGATATAGTAGAGGTCAAACAACATTAGGTGTTTGTTGACTTTGTTTTCTTCTTAATGAGATGCTACAAATTAGGAGGCAGCATATTAAGTAACAAAACATTTTTAGAGAATTAATAGCTCGCTGGGAGGAGCTGGAAGCTGCAAGCATAGCCCAGGGCCAGTATCCTGCTTAATGAATAGCAGCCTAGGCAAATTCTTAAGGTTGTTGTAACAATTACAAAATGTTAACTTCAAGGGTTGGAAATATACTACATGGCCTGTAAAGGAAGACACACACATACATATACATATCATGACAATGAAGAAGCTTAATATTTTGGGAACTAGGTCACATTACTTTTGTTTGTTTGTTGTTTAGGTTTTCATTGGACTCCAAGTAATCTCACCGTATCACCTGGCCCCATGCTTGTCTGGCTTCATTGACTGAACAGGGTCAATTTCCTGAGAATTCTTGGATTTTTCTGAGTCTTTGAGAAGCTTACTGGGTTGTAATCTGGTACAAAGATAGTCTTTCACTGCCAATGTCCACAATTACAACAATAAGGTCACTAGTGGGTTATTTAAAGAAAGAACTTCCATTGAGAACTACAAAAATTCTGAGCAATAACCAGTCCACCCAAATTCCTCCACTAAGCATGGCTTGTAGCAGTTTAAGGCTGTGTCCCAAAGATGATCCTACCCTCATTAAAATGCCTGCACCAGCCAGGTGCGACAGCTCATGCCTGTAATCCTAGCACTTTGGGAGGCTGAGGTGGGCAGATCACCCGAGGTCAGGAGTTCAAGACCAGTCTGGTGAACATGGTGAAACCCTGTCTCTATTAAAAATAAAAAAATTATCTGGGCATGGTGGTATGTGCCTGTAGTCCCAGTTACTAGGGAGGCTGAGGCAGGAGAATTGCTTAAACCTGGGAGGCAGAGGTTGCAGTGAGCAGAGATAGCACCACTGCACTCCAGCCTGGGCCATGGAACAAGATTTTATCTCAGAGAAAAAAAAAAAAAAGCCTGCACCAGAAAGCACAATACTGCCAGGGGAATTTACTGTTTGTTCCAGCCAAAAGCTTGTGATAGGCTTATAGACCCCTAAAGCTCCTCTTAGAGCAGATACCTTAGAAAGTTTGCAATTATAAATCCTTTCTCTGCTTCTTTATATGTAAATATTCTGCCACCCCAAACTGTCTTCTCAAGGACTGTGAAGGGAGGCAGGAGGTAGAGGGATGTCTCTTTGAAATGCAAAGTTTAAAAAAGTTATCTCTATCTCTCTCTGTCAGTCCCTGTGGGAAGACAAAGGACTAAATTTGGTGGGCACCTTGTTCCAACTTACTACCTTCTGACACAAATATAGGAGAAGTTTTTTCCTCCTCTGGATAAGCGCCAGTTAGCAAACCCCGATGGTCCAATCATATGGTCTGATCCCTGCTCCCCCACCATGCTTAACACCCATCAGTGCCTTTCCTTGAGCATACCCCAGCATCTAAGAATTCTTCTGTCTCTTGCTCTGGCAAAGCTGAGCTCAGTTTACAATAGACTTTCTTCCCTATTGCAATAGTTATTATGTGAATAAAATCTGTCTTAACCAATTCCTGGATGTCTTTAACCAACATCCAGCTTTGTCTTTGACATCATAATTTACTGTAATGGGAAGTTAAATCACATTTGTCATATACTTGAAAAACTGGCGGATATGCTATGATGTACTTGCAGAAAGAACATGAATGCAAACCACATGTGACAGGTGACCATACTGTACTTTACATGAGTCCTAAATTCCTATAAGTTGGAACACAGTGAAGGTTGAGAAGTCTCCCCATCCTTCTGTGTTCTAAGAATTAAGAAATGGCTGAGTGCAAGTGATCACTGTGCTCTCACATATTTCAAGATAAATTCCATCTCCATCTTACCTCATTATTACCATAAACTTATGGATTACTCCCTCATCTGCCTGCCTCTGTAAAACCCCAGCCCCACTACTTTTGTTTACGATGTTTCTCAAAGGGCATAATAGAGTCAGCTGTAGGGCCAAGAGGTTAGGAGGTAGCAAGGAGCACGCATTCAGATCCCCAATAATATATACTTGTTCCTTTTCATTCTTTGTCATGGAAAATTGTTATTTCCTCAATTCTATGTAAAGTGTCATATAAACATGGTTTCAATATTCTGCCTGCCTTTTTCCAACCAAACTGCTGACGTTAATCCCTGACTCTATAGAAATTGTATAGCTGCTACTGAAATATGTTTAAACTATATTTAAGCTGCAAGATGACAGCTTTTATCTTCAGACACTATAGCTGAGAGAAGAGAAGTTGCTCAATAAGATAGGAAAAAAAAAACATAGAAGAAAGGGATTTGGAAAAATGGAAGAGGTCTGAAGGCAGGTCTCAATACAATATTCTTGTTTGTTTTTTCCCCAACTATAACCATGAAGGGCTGCAAATCTCTTACTGCAGACTTAGTGGAAGACACAAGGAGAAGACATGAAAAGCAGTAGTATTCAGGAAGAGTTTATATTCTTTTATCCTAAAGGTCTTATTTTGCCATGGATTTGGGCAGTTGCATTTAGGAACAGAAATAGCACAAGCAATAGGAATTCATTTGTTCAACTGATAATGGTTGACGCAGCGAGTCTGCACATTGAAGAATGACTTTGGAGTAATTATGAATACAAGAAGGAACTGGAACACTGAAAGCAGCCGGGGCTGTGGACACAAGGAACTCTTGAGAGGACCATATGGGTGGGGCAATTCTAAAGTAAATAACAATTCTGATTAAGCCAAGACAGTGACTATCACAAGGTATTCCAAGAATTAGAAATTCACTGATGCACTTGATCTGGTATTTTGATCTCATGCACAAATCAAATGATCTCACATCTTGCAGAAAGTGCTGGAGGACAAAAAATATTCTCTGGCTATGATAGATCGTGGATGCTTTTCAAGTCTTGTGTAAATGTTGGTGAAACTGCATCAATGAGATATTTTCAAGGGTACCTCGTACCATATAATACTAGCTTAACAGTTTTCTATCATGATACTTCTGACTCATTAAGATGTTTAGAAGAAAAAAGAAAACAATATGAAAACAGCAGCAAAATGGAAAAGGCAGGCAACCTTTGTCATAGCATCAATGGGTTTTCTCAAAACTATAAAGCAAATTATTGATTTGAGAAAAAAACATGCAGGCATTACTTCATCATCTAGTAAAGGTCACCTAAGAAAAAAGAAAGAAAGGCAAATTAGGTATGGATACGCCCACTTAAACTTGAATAGTTGATCCCATGACTTCATCCAGTTTAAGCCATGTAGGGGAAAAATGTGTTTCACTGGAAATGTGGCCAATGTGTTAGCATACTTTTCTGTGATATCTGATGTTTCTGATTGTAGGGGAGTTATTTTACAACTCTGTAAATTGCCAATAACTAAAAGCAATGCAAAATCATCCCTGCCCATAGACACACACATTCTGTCCTGTCTGGTAGAGTTTTAATTGATTTTACTCTCCTACTGAAGAAAAAACAAATTTTGCCTCTATTTGCACATTCATTTCAATATTGCTAATTATAAATGCATCTGTTTCTTGGATTCTTCTATGAACTGGTTGTAATGTCTCACTAGTTTCCTCATTAGTAAGTTAAATAAAATCTTTAACATTTTGAGAGTTATGATTTTAGTTATTTTTGGAAGTTATCTCTAACAGCTCAAAACCTCATTTAACAGTTAAGAAAAAAGAAGAGAAAAGGCATCAGCCCTCAAGAATAAAAGAAAATAAGCATAGATATCACCAGTGGTTTGGAAACTAGAAAGTCTCTTTCCAGTCATAACTCATTTAGGGAGCAAACACTTTAGAAACTTATCATCACCTATGCAGATAGAGAGGAAAGCCAACAGGAAGCAACCCATTCATTCCTGCATGCGACTGCTGGAAAGGGTCACGGATGGAAGGAATCAGGTACATCTGACGGTGGGGTGAGCTGAAAACACAGGTGTCTTGAAATGTATATAAGGAGCATTAGGTTCCTATCTCCCCACCCTCAAGAAAAGCTCTTCTGTTAGCTTCTAGAAAGCTGGCAGACAAGGCAGAAGGTTGGAAGATTTATTGCTGTAGAAACTGACCAGCCAAAGCAAAAGGACTTATTACTGCTGATATAATTCAATTAACCCCCATATCCAGGGTTTCCAATCTGCTTTTTTTTTTACTGCTTTTAAATAAAAATGGTTAGTCGAGGATCAAACATTTGGGAAATTCTTGTGTGTGCATGCGTGTATGTGTGTGTGTGTGTGTGTGACAGAGACAGAGAAAGAAAGAGAAAAAGAGGGAGAGAAATGCAAAGAAACAGAGGAGCTGAAAAGCAGTGAGACAAATGACGAATAAGTAGAACCCAGGTTTAGCCCAGGGACAAGCCAGAGAACTGAAGCATACACAGTGTACTTGAATGAAGCAACAAGGTCGTTTCACAATAATGGAAAAAGAAGAGACTATTTAATAATCAGTATAAGAAAAACTGATAAATTTTGGAGAAAAATATAATAAAATTGGAATACAAAAATTCTAAATCAAGTTTCTTTCAAGGCCTCACAGTTTGTAGGTTTTAGACCCTCTGATCCATTTAATGAGCAATAATATATTATTAATCATGCTTTGGGAAACCTTGGCAATCATGTGGTATTAGTCAGTTTTCACACTGCTGATAAATACATACCTGAGCCTGGGCAATTTACAAAAGAAAGAAGTTTAATGGACTTACATTTCCATATGGCTGGGGAGGCCTCACAATCATGGTGGAAGGCAGGGAGGAGCAAGTCACATCTTAAATGGATGGCAGCAGGCAAAGAGAGAAAGAGTTTGTGCAGGGAAACTCTCCTTTTCAAAACCATCAGATCTCATTAAACTTATTCACTATCACAATAACAGCACAGGAAAGAACTCCCTCGAATTGAACCATGGTTCAATTATCTTTCACTGGGTCCCTCTAGCAACATGTGGGAATTATGGGAGCTACAAGATGAGATTTGGGTGGGGACACAGAGCCAAACCATATCACATGTCTTCAAAGAAAACTTTGTTATAAGAAAGAAAAGTCATTATATTTTAAAGTATTTTATTATTAAATTTCAAAAATATGTAAAGGTAGACAGAAGAGTATAATGAATCCCACCATCTATTTCAGTGATGGTTATCTTGTGGTTACCTTGTGCCCTAAAATTATTTTAAAGGAAATTCATATCACTGTATCCATACACATTTTTAAGGATCTATAAGACAAATATCCTTTTAAATATATATATATGTGTATGTATAATACACATAGACACATAAACACACTATCATTTCACCTAAAGGGGAACAATGTTTTTTAAATAATCAAATATTCAGTGTTCACATATCTAAATGTTTCATAAATATTGACATCTTTCAGCAGTTTTTGCTTAAATTAAAATATAAATAAAGTTCACATTTTGCAATTGTTTGATATTTTTATTTAAGTTTCTTTTACCCTGTAGGTTTCCTTCTTGTTATCTCTTTCTCTTCCGTATGTATGTATATTGGAAGAACCAGGGATTTTTTTTCTCCTTGTAGAGTTCCCTACAATCTTATTTTTTCTAGTTTCAACCATGATATCATCTCATATATTTCTCCATCATCTGATTTTCTATAAATTAGTAGTTGGATCTAGAAGTTTGACCAGAACTAGGTTCATATTTTTTTAAACAATACTAGTTCATGAGTGGTGTGCATTATTTCACCAGGAAGTATATGATATTTAGTTGTACTCGGTTTTACTGACGTTAACAGCTGTTAATAATCAATGTCTTGGTCTATTCATTAATTTGGAGTTGGAAAATTGTGATATACTAATTTTATCAGTTCTTTCTCACTTGCCAGCTGTAATATACTTCCATAAAAAAAATAAAACAAAAGCCTCCATCTACTATTTGGCTACTTGTCGATAGATGAGATAGAATGTGGCATATATATATAATAGAATACCATGAAGCCATGCAAATGGATAAGATCATGTCTTTTGCAGCAACATCGATGGAACTGTAGGCCATTATCTTAAGTGAAACAGCGCAGACACAGAAAGTACCGCATGTTCTCACTTATAAGTGGGAGCTAGAAAATATGCACACGTGGACATAGATATTTAGTGGGAGGTAAACAACATGCACACATGTGGAATAATAAACAATAGGGACTTGGACACAGGGAGGTTGAGGGGATGGATGATAAGAAATTTCTTAATGTAGATTAATTTAATGTAGATGAATACCCTAAAAGCCTTGACTTTGCCACTACATGACCTATCCATGTAACAAAATTACACTTATACCCCATATATTTATGCAAATAAAGACAATTTAAAATAGGATAAAACCTTCTTCTTTCCTTCTATTTATTAGTTAGTTGTTTCGATCATAAGTTGATTTAAAAGCATCCTGCAGTGGTAAACAGTTATTTTTTTACTTTTGTATTATTTTGAAGCATGGATTTTTAACATATTTGATGTATATCAATCCATTGATGTTATTGCCTGAATTGTCCAACACTTAGCCAGTTGGCTTCTGATGCTGTGAGTGCCTGGGCTCGAGATTGGATCATGAGTACTCCCGATGGGCCCTAGTTTTCTTACTATATGTTATGAAAATGTTTCAAGCTCATCTTATACACCAGACCTAGGATTAGCCATTTGTCTAAGAAACCCTGCTTTTTTGCTTCTTTACTTGCTTGTTTACTGGTTTTTAGTGGAAAAAATAGCATTGCAAGGCCATAAATAGTGTGGGAAGGGTGCTCTGTTTAATATTTTAAGTAGAAATGGAATATATAAGACATTATATACAATAAGACTTACACTTTGTGAAAGAAATACAGACACACACTGACAAAAAATTTCTGAAATATTAACAAAGACTTTATTTGGGTAGTTTAGTTATTAACAATAATTTTATTTTCATATTTATATGTATCCGTATTTTTAAATAAGTATACATTACTTAAAAAATGACAGACTGAAAAATTTAAAGAGCCTAGGTTTTGTAGTAGGCATTCTATATTATAAGAAACAAAAGTACTGTCACAATTCCTCTTAAATCCTACAAGCTGTCCTCAAAAGAATCTAAGCATGAATTTGTTAATATTTGCAAGGCCTTTTAAAAATAATAGGCCTATGAGGCATTATTCCATTTAGTTTATGACTTATTAATAATGCATCTTATTTATCTACCATTTGAAGTAGAGCTTAATGAATTAATAAACATCCAATCACGTTTAATGAAGAGTTTTAAAATTACTCATCTAAATGATTGTCATAATTTTTCAATAATAATTATATTTAGCACTTTTATTGCATTTTTTTCTTGAAAGTATTTTGCAAATACCTAGTTAGTTAATACTTAATACATCCATCTTCATGTGAAATGGAGAAGAGGTGTCCTTGCTATATTCCTCTTAATAGTACAGTCTAAACACAAAGATGGGCTTACAAAGGTACCCTGTCCAGTCCATGGAGAAAACAGGTACTACCTGATTATGGATTTGCATTCAGGATAAGGTAGGACTCAATATTAAGAAATGTTACCAGGCATTCCAAAGTTTGACTTATTCCTTATGAATAAGACCAAGTGGCCTAACTGGCTATGGCTATGCTTTAGTAATCACAAGTGTATCATCAACTAGGTAAAATAACCAGGGCTCCATAGTATTCCATGGTGTATATGTACCACATTTTATTTATCAAATCTACCACTGATCAAACATTTGGGTTGATTTTATGTCTTTGCTATTGTGAATAGTGCTGCAATGAATATACACGTGCATGTATCTTTATAATAGAACAATTTACATTCCTTTGGGTATATACCCAGTAATGGTATTGCTGGGTCAAATCGTATTTACTATGCATCCATCAAAAAGAATACGATCATGTCCTCTTCAGGAACATGGATGGAACTAGAGACCATTATCCCTAGCAAACTAACACAGGAACAGAAAACTAAATACTGCATGCTGTCACTTATAAGTGGGAGCTAAATGATGAGAACACATGGACACATAAAGGGGAACAACACACACTGGGGCCTACTGGAGGGTGGAGGGTGGAAGGAGGCAGAGGATCAAGAAAACAATTAATGGGTATAGGCTTAATACTTGGGTGATGAAATAATCTGTAAAACGAACCCCATGACACAAGTTTATCTATATAAAAAACCCTCATATGTACCCCTGAACTTAAATAAAAGTCAGATTACAAAAAACATCAGGGTTCTTTCAGCCATTACCAAGAAATTCTTACAGCCGAGAAAATCTTAAAAGGGGGTTAAATTTGCTCTGATTCCAATATAAACAAGAGCATAGCTTCTCGGGTTTTTAACGGGAATGTTTTTTAAAAAGTCTAACTTCTAGTGGCTTTGAATAATTTCCATGAAAATTAGAAAAGAAATGTCATCTGAACATCTTTCCAGCTAAATATCCTATTGTCTTTATTCAGTGCTTGCAACTGACCAACTGTGGTGATAACCAGCTTCTTGATCACTGGATTTGTTATTTGCATGAGTAAATAGTTGCTATGGTCTGAATGTCTGTGTCTCTCCAAAATTCATATTGGAGACCTAAACCCCAAGGTGGTGGTACTAAAAGGTGGGGCCTTGGAGGTGATTAGGTCATGAAAGCTCTGCTCTCATAAATGTGATTAGTAGCCTTATAAAAGAGGTTCAAGGGAGCCTGTTTACCTTTTCCACTATGTGTGGACACAGCAAGAAGTTACCATCTATGAAGCACGGAGATCTCACTAGACACTTGAACTTTCCAACCTCCACAATTGTGAGCAATAAACTTCTATTGTTTATTAATTACCCAGTTTAAGTGATTTTGTTATACAGCAGGAAGATTAAGACAATGGTATCCTGTGTTTGGTTTAAAGCCTTCA